>NW_009219147.1:0-34740 GCF_000690835.1 Fulmarus glacialis
TGGAACCTTCTCTTCTCCAGGCTGAATAAACCCAAGTCTCTCAGCCTTTCTTCATAGAAGAGGCATTCCATCCCCCTGATCGTCTTCGTGGCCCTCCTCTGGACCTGCTCCAACATGTCCTTCTTACACTGGGGGCCCCAGAGCTGGACGCAGTACTCCAGGCGGGGTCTCACCAGAGCAGAGTAGAGGGGCAGAATCACGTCCCTTGACCTGCTGGCCACGCTGCTTTTGATGCAGCCCAGGATACGGTTGGCCGGCGCGGCTACGTTGCCGGCTCATGTCCAGCTTTTCGTCCACCCAAGTACCCCCAAGTCCTTCTTGGCAGGGCTGCTCTCAATCCCTTCATCCCCCAGCCTGTGTTGATACCCGGGGTTGCCCCGACTAAGGTGCAGGACCTTGGACTTGGCCTTGTTGAACCTCATGAGGTTCACATGAGCCCACTTCTCAAGCTTGTCCAGGTCCCTCTGGATGGCGTCCTGCCCCTCAGGCATGTCAACCGCACCACTCAGCTTGGTGTCGTCTGCAAACTTGCTGAGGGTGCACTCGATTCCACTGTCAATGTCATTGATGAAGATATTAAACATTACCAGTCCCAGTACAGACCCCTGCAGGACACCACTCATCACTGATCTCCATCTGGACATTGAGCCATTGACCACTGATGGTCACGTCATCTTTCAGCAGTTGTACCCTTGTCTCAAGAGCTGCTTTAGTCCATCCCTGAATACTGCACCAGTATAAGTCATACTTTCTAAACTATGTCAAGCAACTCCCTTTTGCTTCATTAAAATCCCTACAGAATTTTCTTGCTATTGCTTAACTAAGTAATTCTAAGGCAATTAATTTTCTGTTATCATTCATTTTGCACTAGCTGTTGAAACACATGCCCTGTAAGGTGTTCCCATGGGCTGGGAAGAGTGCCCAGCAGCTGAAGAAGCTGCAGAACTGCTTCTGCAGAGCTCGCATAGGGAGCAAACTGAGGGGAGGAGGGCAAGTAGGTAAAGCATTAGCTGTCCTACCTAAAGCACCAGCATGAGTGGGAGGTATGTGGCTATGCCTTCACTAACTGGTACTGGTTAGGCAGTCTCTTTAATATAGGCAAGCATGAAGAAAATCAAGTAAATACGGCTGGCTCCATTGACCTTCCTTTTCTGCTGCTCTGATCTCATCTGTACCTGACTATACCCTGTATTTCTAGTCTATTGGTTTCCATTCTGTCCAAATTGTGCAATTTGCCAGAAGTAAAGAAAATTCTCATGAATTGAGAATTTGATGCCGTTCAGCTTTGAAGTGGATCTACTGCAGGGCAGAGTTCAAAGTATTGCAAGGCTTTTTTTGACCCTCATTGTTTTCTAACACAAGCCCAAATTTTCATTTATGTGGCTTGACAGATTTTGGAAAAATTACCTAAATTAGTTAGCTAAATTACCATTGTTTTTCTGCAAATTTCAGTTTTGATTTCAGCTCCTGATGCCAGTTTCAGGCTTCGGTGTTAATTTTCCAAACCATCGGTGGATCAAACATGTGTAACATGAAATACTGAAGTTTTGTCTGTGTCCTGCTATAACAGGTGGAATAGTCCAGGGCAATGCATACCACCAAAATTTATGAAGTATGTGACAGCAAATGATAAGATAATGTCCATCAAGGGATCTGACTGAGAAACACATTTCCAGAGGCAGTCAGGTTAATACTGTCTTGATTATCTTTAGGAAAAACAAACTCTCTGTGTTTGAAAAAAACCTCTTCCACTGCTGCAGATGTCTTCTTTTAACCCAATAAACACTTATTAAAACAGAAAAAGGAATAGATATAAAACACCAAGTCAGAAAAAAGCTATCCTAGAAAAATTTTACTCCCCTTCTCTCCCTCCCTGTCCCCTGAGAATAAAGAATTGACCTAGAGACTTCATAAAGTCTAAGAGGGATTTTGCTATTGATTTTATAGGGAAGGTCTCAGCTACTCTGAAGGCAGGTGGAAAATGCATAGAACCCATATGTGGATATAGGCTTGGGAATAACTGCCTCTGTTGAAATGCAGCAGTGCTGCCACTCTATCTAATGAAAATTAATTTCTCAGTAAAAGAAGTAGTTTAATGCAACAGGCATCACTGGAGAAAAAATGGATAAGAAATGAATTGAGGCTGCATTTGAAGCTTTACATTAAAGTCACTGACAGTCATCTTTCAACTGCCATTTATCACTTATAAAGAAGGGCTTGTGGAAATAACATATTTGTTATGATGTATGATGTACCATTTATCAAATATCTTCAGCAGCACATTTTGGAAATGTGCATGCCCTGTATTTCAGCTGGGAAATATATGCTCTGAAATAGCATACAGGTCACCATTCAATTGGCTTCTAAATAATTTCTTTTTACCTCCTGGAGCACTGTACAAGATAAAGTGTTTGGAATTTTGAATCATTTTTATAACAATGCTGTTGCAGTCTACCAAAAGATTTGATGAACTCTGTGCAAACATTCCAAAGCACTTTCAGATAGATAAAGAAATTTAAATCTGGAGATGATCTAGGTTGTCTAAATCCAGTTTGCATTATAGCTCTGGAAATGTGTATTTTTAATTAATATTAAGCATACAGACTTGTGGCATAAATGATTTGGGTTGCTTTCATTTCTTACCTTAAAATTAACTCCTGAATTAAGTGTATGAAAACTATCATACAGAACCAGCATTCAGCACATTGTGTTTATCACACAGCAGACAATCATGAGACAAACTTCCTACAGATAATTGTGAAACAAAATCGCTATAGAAGTTTTTCCTAATCTTTGCCCGTTCTGAATTAACCCTATGATGTTGTTATCACCACACCTACATTGTTGATGTTATTTTTAATAGCCTCCATTGTTGCAGCTTTGGGCTTTTTCATTATTTATACAAAATTCTGTAAATATCCAGTCATTTTTATGAAATCTTTTCAGCTCCCGGCCTAGTGATATCCTGTATCAGTGAGCTCTATGACTGAGTTGTGCATTGTAAAGTGTGAAATCTGGGCTGCATTGTTTTCAGTAGCAGTTTGTATTGAGATAACTGTCTCTTTGTAAAACGCAAGCACCATCCTTTGCCTTTCCATAAAGTCAGCACTGCAAGGCATTCTTCAGACAAAAATAAAGATGAGGTTGATGGTGAAGATGCCCCTTCGGTGAAGAGATTATAAGGTTTGTACTTGGGTGGGGAGGTGGGGAGCTCTAGCATGCAAACTGATAGACTGAAACTTTTGTATCTTCCTTGTCTGTTCTGCCTTTTTTGTCTCAATGGCCATTGCTTGTTTTTTTAAGAAACCTTTCCAGGAAATGAGGCAAGGAACTTTCATAAGTACATTCTACAGAGTGTGCTAAAACTGACGGAATCTTTGAAATATGGGGATCCAGTTGTGGGATGGAAGAAATGAGTGAGAAGAAAATAAGAGGTCACTTTGGCATGTGACTTTGACAGAAAGAGAAGGGCCAGAGAGGATGGGAGCATGTGAGGAGGTATTTATGTGCAAGAGGGTGGAATGGAAATAAATCTCTGAGTTGCTTCAGGAGGTCATAACCGGTTATCTCTGACACCAGAAGTCTACTTACAGTGGCTGGATTGACTAGCGCTTAGGGCTGTAGCCCTGGACTTACTACCTGAGTTCGGTCGCCCTTGCTACTGAAGTAACTTTTGGCCCATCATTTCCTTCTGCTTCCGTTCCTAGCTTGTAAAATGAAAACTCTACCGAGTCAGGCTGATACAGCCAACCCAAATTTATGATCTTATAAGCAATTCCTATTTGAAAGAGCAACTCATTGTGAATTGGGGTTCTTCGTTGTAATTGTCTTTGCTTACTAGAGAATGCACAAGGTAGGCACTTTCTCAAGCATGAGAAGGGTCATGTGAGTACAGGTGATTTCTCACTTCATCTTTCAAAATGTCTTTAGAGTCAAAAGTCCGCCAAATCTCTCAGCTTTCCTGGGGTTTAATCTCTGTGTTAATTTATTTCTGAGCTCTTTCCATTCTGTACCTGAGCTTTTGTTTATGGATACACTCTGAGATTCGTCCTGAAATGATTTTCATCCTCCTTCCAGGCTTCGAAAGGGTTTGGATAAGGCTTGTACTATTTTCCAAAAGAATAATAACAGAATTTTACCTAATATAATGCTCTCCAAATGTGCATTAGATGGAACTGTGGTTCAAAGCTTATAACCTGTAACTCTTAATTTCTCCATTTGTAAACTTTTAAAAATGCCTTTACAAATATATTATTTGTTTGGGGTTTGTTTTATGCGAAAAAAAAATTAGAGAGTAATCCATTCTTTGCTAAACCTCCCCAGATCTCAACTTCTGAATATTTACATGTCTTGGAGTTTACATAAATGTGCTTTCTAGGTTTTATGTTACTGTATAGTTGATAGTTTGCTGGAATGAAGAGCTGTACATTTGACAAGTTTTTTGAAATAGAGCTTTGCACCTGAACAGTCTTTGTTCATTCTTCAGGATATACTTCTGGATATCCTTCTTGAAAAATCACCAGGATGAAGGAACTGACAGATGAGTCCATTTATACAGCAATTTTTCCCATCTTTCTGCAGAAATCAAAGCAAATTTCACCCATAGGTGACAGCAAACTCTTGGAAAATGAAAATACAATCTAATGTATGCAATTAAGTATACAATGGTGACAGCAACAATGCTTAAGTGGGAATATGCAAAAAATCTAAAGCCAATCAAATCTCAGAAAACCCATGGTATCTTTCTGAGAAATGCAAAAGAGTTATCTAACGTGGGTGGTGGTTAGATGAAGAGAAAGCCTCCAGTCTGAGGATGGCGGAGGATTCCCCAGTAGCTTACCCTTGAACTTACTTTGCCCTAGTAAGAAGCGGATCTCCTTCCCTAACTGACATCTCTGCTTTGTGTCTTTTGTTGGAGAGAACAGTAAGGCCCAATTGCTGCACCCCATCATCAGCCACAAGAACTATCGAACATTATCAAATGCTCCCCACCTTTGCAGAATCAGAAGGGCCATACGTGTGCGTTCATATCAAGGCTCTGAAACTGGAAATCAAAGATGAAACAGTGACTTATCACACACATTTCTGTGGGAGCTGGTGGGAGCTGTAATCTATGCTATGTACTTTTAGGTCATTAGGACATAAAAACTTTGGTCTGATCTCTGCTTTATCGCTATGAATAGGTTATTCTCCAGTGTGTTTTGAAGAAAAATGTATGAGAATGAGACTCCTAAATTTCTTTTGACTCCTAAATTAGTAATTTATATATTTATTTTTCTAGTAATTTGGTAAATTGCTTAGTTGTTTACCGCTACTGTTAAAAATTTATGTTCAAGAAGAAAAACCAAAGCCTAATCTTTCCTTTTTTCTTTTCCTTTACGAGCAGGCAGGAGGGCCTTGAGATGTTCACATCCTATTGTTTCTTATGAACAAAATATTTTTTATGAAATTAGCAGCAAATGAAATATTTTGAGACTGCCTTATTTCTTTCTCAGAAATAATTCTGACTTGTGTCTGAATAATATTTAAACACATTAATAGTAAACGCTGTTAATTAGATTCGGTCTTTTGTAGTGTGATTTTCATTAATTACATTCTTCCTTTAACTGAGTTATTTTACACAATCTGTGATCTTCCAGACGTGGTGGATTAAATAACTACAAAAGAGTGCTTGGAGGAAAAAGCACATTTTCAGGGCATGCTTACTTTTATACTTTCTCCTTGAGAATTTTAAGTGCAATTTATTCATTAGATACATAGACATGGACAAATGTCCATATACTGTAGTAATTATTGCAGTATTAAATGAACGTTTGTGTGGTGGTCAGAGGTTTGGATGCTATTTTCAGATGCGTTGCTTGTATGCTAGAGAAGCATTAGAGATGGAGGAGAAGCACCGTTCAAGGCTGGGTTAGTCTACACACTGGTGAAAGCAGCTTTTGAGGAAGTGAGGAGACTGCGGCAAAGGTGTCCAGCAGATTTTAGCTGAAGCACGTGGCTTTCTTGAAGCCAAAACACTTTGTAGAGAAAATGCTGATGTAAAAAAACACTTTATGAAGGAAGAAAGCAGGGGCACAGGCTTGACAGATCTATCTGTGCCCCAGACCACAAACTGGACCTGGAAACTCAAAGTCTAGTATGTCTGTGTATGTGTAGGATGCATCTGCTCCAGATCTGAGCTATTTGCTTGGGAATTGCTTTGTAGACATTGGAGACGAACAAGCACCTATAAAGAATGAGGTGGATCAACTCCTGGGCACGTGTCTTCTTCCCATGGGCTGTGAAGGGAAGCCGACAGGACTAGGCTTTTTGATCCTTAAGTTAGGGAGGATGAATTGCTTTCCTTCTTGGGTCACCTACTGGCAAATATAAGAAACTGGTGCTGAAGTCCCTTCTCTGCCTTGAGAGCAGAGCTGAGACTTCCTAGCAGGGTTTTACACAGGCATGGCTTTTTTTTTTTTTCTAATAACATCCCTTAGTGAGGCAAAGTAATCAGCCATTCTCTGGTCAGGTCTCTTTGAAGGGGGGTGGGGTGGAATAAGGAAAAAACCCCCAAACAAACCAAGAAAAGAATCAACTACAGGAATTTTTATCCTTTTCCCTCCTCCTTTTTAATAGTAAGGAGATGTTTAGAGGAGTCTCTGGTCAATTTTTACCCTTTGTTGCAGATTGTTCACAGGACCCTTGCAGCGATGCTGGGTTCTTTGGCAGCTTTAGCCACCTTAGCTACCGTTGGGGAGGTAAGTTATCAAACTGTAAGTGCTCACTTTGTTTCTGGGTATGATATCATAAATTTCTCTGTTTGCCCTGTTGTGATTGGGCACATGACAGAGCAGTGTTTATTAAAAGAGAGAGATGGTGGGGCAGATATTCGGATGGGGAAACACCTTGGGGAAAACATGTCAGCCTAGGGTATAGACAAGAAAAGAAGAAAAAAGTCAGTTGATGCTATTTTGTTCTGATTTGCAGGAAGCTGACTACAACCATTTTCAGCTTAATTCAGTGTTACTTTAACACTGTTATTTTCAGTAATGTTAGGTCACCAAGCAAACCTAAATGGAAATACATTGTCTTATACTACCCTAAATAATTACACCTCATGCTTATACCTTCCAATCCTTTTTTTTCCCCTCTGCTTACTCTTAGTTGATATTTAGTGAAACCTCTGATTGATTTTCTCTGTCTTTCTCATAACTGGTCACCACATCTTTGCTATGTTCCCTTAAATTCCCTCCAGTTTGTTCACAGGTGAAGCGGTATGCTTGCGTTCTCTTACCAAAAAGGAAACTGGAGTGTACCATATAATTCAGTTATCTTTTATTTCTGTAATGCTACATAAGGAATAACCAGATAAACCAATAGCCTAATGTAGGCTTTTGATAATGACCCACTTAGGATGCCAGCAGTACTTTGAATTAGTAATAATAATAATAATAATAGTAGTAGTAGTAGTAGTAGTAATAATAATAATAGTAGTAGTAGTAGTAGTAATAATAATAATAATAATAATAATAATAATAATAGTAATAATGGTAATGTTTCATAGCTAACCACAAGTGAGGTGTTTTGTGGCATTCACTGGTATTTTTTGATTGCAGAGGCCAAGTATGGTCAAAGTGGTGGAGTGGATTGATTATGAGACATTGGCGCTGCTGTTTGGAATGGTAACTGAAATGTATCTTTTGCTCTAAAAGTGCTGAAATAATCACACTCAATATAGAGATGTTTCCCTTCTAAACATTTTGTTAATTGTACTTTACTGAGACATGTTATGATGAAAATTTGGGCCTTAAGGGATTTATCAAAAAGGGGGATGATCAGACCTCTGAAGGAGCCTTTTGAAAAAGTTGATCCTTTAGTATTTTTTTTTTAAATCTGTAAAACTGTGTTGATAACATACTAAAAACATCCTTAAGGTCTATAAATGGAAAGACCTGTTTAAGTGCCAAGTATTATCACTCTCATTTATCTTGTTAATTTTAATTTTGTTTACTCAAAACCTTCCACAAAGACACTCTGCCGGAAAAGTAGTTTTTTGTCTTAGTCAGTGCTATGTTTGGAGCCAAAAAAAAGAAAACCAGAAACGAAGGAGAAATATCTGATTAAATTATAATCAGATATTATTTTAATCACTTTGCCCAGAGCTATTGATGGTAAAAAGAATCATCCAAGTGCTATTAAACTCTAACACAAAATATACAATATACAGAGACAAAATTACAATTATCTGTTGCCATTCTGAGCTTTTCTTATTTCCTGACAGTGCTCCCTGCTCCCCGCCTTCCACACAGAAAAAGAAAGCAAAAAAAAATCTGTTGGGAGCAAAGATGGAAGGACAGGCAGCCTCCCATGAATGTGGGAAAATGCAAGTAATTCTTGGAGCTGTTATATTCTGCACTCTGTAGAGTATTACTGCAGAAAGCAAACATTGATTAATGACATAAGGGAGATACATTGAGTACTTAATGTATGATGCTCACTTAGTCACTACAAATAAAATTCAAGCAGACTAGTATGACATTTACAGACTATTTATGTTGAGGGCTAAATTTCACCATATGATGCATTAACAAGAGATATCTGGCAGCTGTAGTGGATATCCTAACATGAAGGTGATCAGATTCTCAGAGCTGTGTCAGATAAGAAGGCTTTTTGTCAGGATCACAAACTGCATTGCTTTGTTTCTGTGTAATAATTCAGTTGCAAGCTATTCTCTTTTTCTTCATCTTTTGGTAGATGATTTTGGTGGCCATATTTTCAGAGACTGGGTTCTTTGACTACTGTGCAGTAAAGGTAGGCTTGTTTTCGTACTCTTAATTGTTGATGGATTAATCAAGTTAGTATCTAATCAGATCTGTTACACCAAGCACTATCTTTGAAGAACCTTTCTTAGGGCAGTGTATACTTATCGCATTAGAAATGACAGTGGTCAACCTGTAATTTTGAAAAATCTCTTAGGGATGAAGGGAAGCCCTTAAGGCAATTCTGTTTCAACAGGAGAAAGGTAAAGGCCCCCAGTAGGGTACACCAGCATATGGACAATATAAAGCTGAGTTATTCAACTGACTTCCCCAGGACTGCTCTTCCGCTGTAACTGAAATCTGTATTTATGCCTGGCAGTGGGAAAGAGGAAATATGGGAACTATTACTAGCTTTATGATCACATGGGAAAAATGGCCACAGTAGCAGAACTAAAGATTACATGGAAAGGGTAATTCTGATGGATTGGTTGTAAAGCAAGTATTACCCATGGTGAGGGACTCCTTCACCTGCTGCAAAGCTTAGTTTTCTTGAGAAGGGTGGCAAGAAAGAAAACAAAAGTGACAAGGAGGACTGCTTTGAGCATAGAACCCCTAAACAAAACATGGGTGGATACAACCCCTGCCTACATAGATGCCGAGACTGTGGAGGCCCTGGCACTGCTGCTCTGAGGATGGGGAAGGTGTCCCAGCGTGTGGAGGGGGTGAACCACGTTAGTCCACCCGGGCATGCAGGCAGGAGATGGGGGCTCAGCCCTGCTCCTGCCACAGACCCCCTTCATGCCTGGCAGCGCGGCATGGTGTCTCTTCAGACCTGTTTCTTCCTCTGCTTGATGGAAATGTTTGCCCACTTCCATGAAATGTTTTCTTGCTAAATTAGCTAATATTGGAGAGGGTGCTGTTGGAGGTGCACGGAGTAGTAAATGCTCTGAGCTCACTGTTGCCTCATCTTTGGTGAAGTTATTTTATCTATCATTTTTTAAAAACTAAGCTGGAGTGATCTAGTCCCTTAATTTTGTTTCTATTTGTTTGGTTTTATTAGGCGTATCGATTCTCTAGAGGCAAGGTGTGGGCCATGATTACGCTTCTGTGCCTCATTGCTGCAATTCTTTCTGCATTTTTGGACAACGTTACCACTATGATGCTCTTTACTCCAGTAACCATAAGGTAGTTCATTGTTATGGTTTTGGTTTTTTATAGCCAGCAGTCTGTAGTAGACATGTGTGCAAAATGCTTGTTTGGACTTTTTTTGATGATCTAAATGGAAATCAAAACTTCAAATACTCCTATTATAGTAGGATAAAGAGCTAACATTTTCAAAGAGATCAGTTGCCTTTTCCCTTTGTGTTAATAGTGAGCACGTATCTGAAGACTGTTATACTGCCTTGGCAGCTAACTGTTCTAGTTTGTCTTGATATCTGAACTGCAATAGCATATTGCACCAAATGCTCCCTAGTAGGTGAAATTTTTTTCCTGTAAGCAGGGAGAATTTTTAAACTAAAGGGGTCTTGTCCTTTACTGGCTAATATCTATATACAATTTTAGGTAGTAGTTTATGTTTTAGTGAAGTTGTTATCCCTTCTAATACTAGTGACAAATAAATTAAAAAAAATCTCCAGATTTCAACTAAAAGCTTTGTTTCAGAGTACGAAACTGAATTTTCTTCCTGCTGGTGATCATGACATTGTACAGCCACTGGTTAATTCCGCAATTTGAGATTAGATATTTGGAACTTTTAATAGAGAGCAGTGAATTTAATTACTTTAATAACACGTGATTTGTAACTACGTTTAATCAATATGTGATTATAAGTTACTGTTTAACCTGAATTTAATCTGTGTCTGGCCAGGAAAATCAGATTAAACCAGTTCAGTTTCTGAAAGATCTAGTGTATTTTTAAAATGATCCTGAGTGATGTAAGGCTTGCAGTTATTATCACATTAAAGTACACAAAATTCTATTACATTATGCTCCCGCTTTAAAATTTTTAAAATTTTGCAAGTGGAATTTATTCTAGATTGGGAAACAGCTGGTGAATGAAAGCTCCATTTGTCTTCTGTCCAACTGTATTTTAAAGACATCACTTTGCCTTACTCCAATCAATTATTTTACCTCTAGCAGTAAGCAACACCGGAACCATTAAACACCAAGTTTTCTTTAGCTGTGTTGCAGAATATTTTGAATTAAGTATAATAAGGGATGGATTAAAATCCAGACGTCAATGCATCATGAACTATTGTTCACAGGCAGAGCTACTGTAGCATTTATTCCGTTTTCAAAGAATCATAAAGAAGCTCAGGTTGGAAGGGATCTCGAAAGACCATCTGGTCCAACCTTTCATGGGAAAGGGAGCCTAGATGAGATTATTTATCACCCTGTTGGGTCATGTCTTGAAAACCTGCAGTGATGGGGACTCTACCACATCCCTGGGGAGGTTGTTGCAATGGTTAACTGTCTCACCATAAAAAATATCTTTTCTTATGTTGAGATGAAATCTCTTCCAGTGCAATTTGTACTTGTTGCCCCTTGTCTTTTCCATGTGGCTCCTTGTGAAGAGAGAGCCTCTCTCTTTGTAGTCACCCTTTAAGTACAGGAGTTTTATACTAAACGTATATAAGTACTTCAATTTTATAATAAATGTGTTTGTAACTCTGAAGAAGGGGAAACTCAGTACGCGGGAAACATTTGTATTTGAATCACTATCAAAGCTAAAATAAAATTTTATCTCACCTAGTAAAATCAAATAATTGCCTATTTCGAAAAGCTTCGTGCTGGGGTCATTTTTTGTTTTTATCTTACTGCCGTTGTCTTCAGCCCTTGTCTACAGCTTCACTGTGCTGCACTGCGCTGTCATTGCCATGGAGATAATGCTTGCAGAAAATCCTACTGACTATGAATATAAGGATTTATATTTCCATTAATAAGGTGTAAAACATGATACTTGTTTCACTCTGCATTTTGTAGTAAGCTGATAAAAAAATAAAAACCTACCCCTTTCTAGCTATAGTTTATTTTCAAGATACTTTGTAATTGGGAACTGGAAAAGGCTAATGGTTGTTCACATAGGGAATTATATAACCAGGGTAAGCAAACTGGCGAAGTTTCATCCTACCATATAGCTAACACATTCTGACGGTTTTATACTTTGGGCTTGGCCTTTCTTGTCATACGTCAGAGGTTCTTTCTTCAAGGTATCTCTAGGCCCACCAAAAAGAATCAATCACTGAAGAAAAGTTAAGGTTGTATTTTGAAACTTTTGGAAATCAATTAGTGATGAAGTTAAAATTGTAAGTACAATTGTGGTCTTGCACCACAATTGATACAATTGAGCCAGTTGTACTACAAAGTACTCTTTAACTGCATAAATTTATGCTGTTGGGGAAATAGCATATTTTTGCACGGTTATTTTGTTCTGGAGTTTTTATGTGCTGACATATGTGTCATCTGACAACGTTTTTCTGAGTTTTAAATTGATACTCTTGGTGACAACGTAAGTGTATCAAGTTAAGTTTTTGTGCAATATACTCTTTGCTCTTTGAAATACAGGTTTTAATAATACAGACTTTGACTGAACAATAAAGCTCAACTCTTCCTTCAGGGAAATGTGTGACAGCACTACAGCGAAAGCAATCCTGAGAAAGTGTTCTTGCTGCCCGCTCTTCCCCCATCCTGTATTAGGTAGAGGGGGCAACAGTTTAAGCGTGGCCTCCATCTTTACATACTGGAGCAATGTTTTGATAATCTGTGAGCAGGAAAATGGTCATTCCTTATTCCAGAGTGCTTAGGCGTGACCTTAACTTTCAGCCTTTAATACCACAGCCCAAGTTTAAAGCCAAACATGCACTTCAGAAATGAGTGGATCGTGCAGATCTGTGTGTAAATGTAGTTTGTGTGAGTTGAAGTAATCTGTGTGAAGATTACTGTGTGTAAGTGGGCTCTGAGTTGAAATGGTTCATGAGGTTACTGAGTCAATCCCAGTATTTGCCAGAGTACTTTAAGGTGCTTCTTATTAAAGAAGCATTTTACTTTTTCTTATTAAAGAAGCATCTTACTAAAACAGCATTAAATATTTTTGAGCTGCTAAAAACATTTTGAGATTTTTTTAATAATGAGGAATGTGTATTTTCTACTCTTGTTGCATTACAAGTAGAAATACTCATGATCAAGCTTTAGAGAAGGGGAAAAATAGGAACAGAATAAACTGGATAAACCTAGGCTGAAAGCTGAGGTCTCTAATAGAAGATTCATGGCTAATAGCTTGCCTGCACAATCCTCTACCACGGCTCCCCACAAGAAAGCTAACTACTGATGCTGAGTGCAGAGCCCGTGGTTGCTCAGAACAGTTTCCCACAGGTCAGTGTAGCCTGGCGACCATGGTTTAAAAAGGTGTATGACGCTGAAAATTTGAAATGCTATTTTCTGTGTAGTCCAACTCTTGTAATAGTTGATTACTTTTAATGAAATGCTTTTTAAAATGCATCAATTTTGTAACCATTAATTATTGCATTATAAATGTAAAAAATCTATATAATAGATCTCTCTATATAATCTATATATAATTTTTGCATTTATATTGCTGTAATTACTGTAGCACATATGATGTAGCACAATTAAAACTTTAACAATATACACAGAAAAAAATATTATGTTTAAAATCCTGCAATTTTTCAGTGAAATGACGGTATTTTGTAAATTTTGTAAATTTTATAAATTTTAAGGTTTAAGGTAATTTAGTCATAGGGTAAGAGGTTAATTTCATTCTCTTTATACACAGGCTTTGCGAAGTACTTAATCTTGATCCTAGGCATGTCCTGATTGCAGAAGTTATCTTCACAAATATTGGGGGGGCTGCCACAGCTGTTGGGGATCCTCCAAATGTGATTATTGTTTCAAAGCAGGAGCTGAGAAAGGAGGTATGTACTGCAAACTGTTTGGCTACTAAAATTAAGTACTGGTGTTGACTTATGCAGTGTTGAACCTTCTCTTCGCCCAGATAGCTATATAAACAGAACATAATCCACTTTTTCTGCTACGTTATTTCTTAGTAGGATGATCAGAGAGAACAGAGTGATCTTTTGGAGACAAAATTGTGATGAAGAACAGACTTTTTGGTATGGACTAAGGATACTGGTTTCCTTTTTTTTTGTGGTGCTGGTGGGGAGGATTTCCTTCTCAATGGCAAAGTGAAGAAGGAAGCGAAAGAATGGAGGGCTGTAAAGAGAGAGCAGCAAGTTAGAAAAAAAGAAAAATGTAAAAATGAAGATGAAAATCCAAACTTTTTTTTCACAATAGGCTTTCTCTCAAAAGTTAAATATATTGAGACAATTTGATTCTTTTTCAGAAATTTCAAACCAGAAATAATTGTCCATATGCAAAAACCCACAACGTGAGAGGCTGCGTTGCCCCCGTAGACCCGTGTCATACACGACTCCGCTGCAGGCAGAGACTTTGTCCTTCAGCCGCAGCCCAAGGGGATGTGGGGGGTGAGAGGGGAGCGGCGGCTCCTTCCATGCACCACGGGCTGCAGCTGGCTCCCACCTCCTGCCAACATTTTGGTATCCCCAGGCTGCAATGACAGATTTTAGCTTCTAACACTTGACTCTTCTATCGTTTCATTTTACTGGGTGACTGGTGCCAAAGGGAAGACTACGGTGGCTGGTGCTGGGTGGGACTCCAGACACCTGCCAGGGGGACCGTCCTGGGCCCCCCATCTCCTCCCCGGGGCCCCCAGACCCCTGCCAGTGGGACCGTCCTGGTCCCACCATCTCCTCCCACCCACATGGCCCTCTCTGCCCTGTGGACAGGCAGAGCCACTGCTGGCGGGTGTTCACATTTGCATTCTTCAGCTTCTGCATACAGCTGGCGTTTGCACGAGTTTTCCATGCTTTCAGCTATCCATGTCACCCCTGAACAGGAGGGCATCAGGTCCCACTTCTGCCTCTGACACTGAGTGCTCCCTGGTACCCGTTGGTGCGTCACCCGTCTCTGGTGCGCTGGGGGCAGCAGGGAGGCAGTCTGCTCAGGATGGAAGGGGCAGCCCCTCCTGGGATGGGGCAGCTCTGCTCTCCTTGTGCCCCTGCACCACCATCAACAAGCAGCATGATGGAAGGGGCAGTAAATGTAACGGGCACGTCTGCAGGGACACCAGGCATGTGTTTCTGTTTTGGCCAGGTGTCATAAACCCCCAAAATAAATAAATCTAAAAGAATTCAATGTAGTGTATGGGCTAGTGTGAAAATACAAGTGGGATGAGGGAATTGTAGTATAAAATTCTAGGGTTTTTTTTTCTGGAACCAATTATGTTTCTATTGCTGTACCAAAAAAGGGTCTCTTCTAATTAACTGAATACATTCAAATTAACTAAGTACTGTCGAGGTTGGAAAATATCTTTGAAACTTCATAGTATTTAATAAATTGAATGTTCACCTTCAAAATATTTGAAATGTGCTGCAATTAGTTAGTTTGGATGATGACTTTGCAGACTCTGTAATATTCCTGGTTGAGGTTTTGATAGCTAAATTTTACATTTTAAATATGAAATCTGTGCAACTATTTAAAACTTCTTTTCTAAAAGAGAATAATTAACACCTGCCATGCAGGTCATTTTCCTAAATACTCAGAAAATCATCATCTCTGTAGAACCTTTAGAAGTGGCTATAAACATGGGAAGCAATTAAGCAATCACATTGAAAGGAAACAATTTTACATTTCTCTTGAATGAGATATTGATAATTTTAAGAGGACTCACATGTATAAATACCTTAGCAAATGTGACATTGTAGCAAATTCTGTATTCGAAACAAGCACAAAAACTTTCTAAATGTTTTCAGCCTGGATTGTTTTCAGATCTTTTGTTGCACCACAGAAATAAGGACATAATAAAATAGATCAGATTCAACACAGGACCATGGGGCTTGTGCTGCTTCTTTCCTGTATTCTCATCTGTTATATCTATACATGTATAAACAAAAGAGGGTCAAAGACCTATCCTTGGCTCTGAGGCTGAGTGGCATGGACTGGCTTACGTCCTCACTCCTTTGGGCTCACCCCCTGTAAAGGAGATTTACCTGGGAAAGCACTGGCAGGAGTAACTGGAAAAAGCCAAGAGTGGGGACAGGGAGGGAGCTGGACCATCTGGCCTCTTACAGTCTGTGCTGTTGAACTAATAGCTTGATTCCTAATTTTGTCCACCTGCACTAGATTGCTCTCTTTTACACAGAAGAAACATAGACATTGTTATCTTGTTTCTGAAACTACTTCTAGCAAAAGCTGCTGTGAGGAAGGGTTATATGATCAACCCCAAATCTGCCTCTAAAATGGGTGGGATGTCTGCTATATTTGTGCCGAGTAAAATTTATTCTTTTTTTTTTTTAAAGTGTTTCAGAGGTAGTAGTTCTGGAATGCAGTAATGGCATTTTGGAAGCAGGACTTCATGCAGTATTTTTTATAGTGTCTATTATGACGTTTTCTACAGAAAAGACCTGGTTTTTACTACTTCTTAGCATTATAGCCAAGTTTTTGCCATTCTAGGAATTTTTTCTCCCTGATATTGTCATTGAAATTCCCCTTTTCATCCTCTTGCACTTCTTTTTCAGTGTTATTTTTGCATAGCAAGTACAGGAGTACTTTGACAAATGCCCCTGTAGGAGGCTGAACAGTGTATTGCACTATGTAGATGATCGGGAGAAGAATTTTACCAATCTTCCTGAAATTTTACTGTTGTACATCAACCTCTAAAAGCAGCCTAGTAAGATATTATGCAAGTTTACACTTTCTTAGGAAACCTTGGATTTTAAATCAATACAAAATGAAGTGCAACTTTGTTACTTTGAGTGCTGTTATTGGGTTATAGCGTTAGAAATGCTTTACTCTCTGTTTACTGTAGTGCTGGAGAGATTTTTCTCCCTACGTTCTGGTGAAAACTCATGTCATATTAAGAATATTTTATTTAAAGTATGTTTGAATAAATAAGCTTTTCGTTACAGTTTACTCATTAAAATGTAAGGATAAGTCTGTTTGTTTGTCTTGAGATGCAAATGGATGCCAAAAAGGATTTTTTCTTTGTAGCAGTGGTTAATTTATAATACTGGCATTTTCCCTGCCATCATGCCTGGAATCAGTGGAACATTTCCATAACAGGAGAGAAAGATTTGTTGTACTCTTGCTTGTTCTTAGTTGGAGTTGGAAGAAGTCTCACAAAATAGCATTTGTGTTGTGATATTAGGCAAGGAAAATAAGAGTTTCATTAAGAGCTAATGGAAAACTCATCCAGTGAATACAAAACTTTTTTTATCTTTTATTACCTTCAGAGTACTGCTACTGAGGGGCCATTGTGTAGCAAAATTATATTTTTATCTTGAAGAGATACATGCTTTGGACTTTGGGAACTCCACTTTTATATGCACAATAGGGCATGAACTGGTTCGAAATGGTCATTGCTTTCAGAAAGTTTGAACTTAAGTCCTCTATATTTGGGAACTTCACAAGTATCTACAGTCATGCCTCTGAAATCAGAAGTTGCTTGTGCTCTGAGCTTAGGCTGTGATTACAAGATCTTTAGAGAATGAATGGTGAATAGGCCTCCAGAGCAAAACGATGGTGTGAACATAGTGTGCACTAGCGTACCTAGCTTTAATCTGTCTAAGAGGTAATGATAAGAGCAAAGGCAGTTTTAGCATGTGCTAGCCACTGGATTATATCCTCTTATTTACTGTCTTTGTTAGTATATGATAAAACTTGTATGGTTAATCTGATGTTTGCTGAGGATTTGGGGTTTTCAGCATCCCACTCAGACTTACTCCTGCCATTTAACAGGAATTCCCTGGAAAATGGACAGCCATCAGGTTACCCTGTTCTGCTTTTTGGAGACTTTCAGCTTTCATGCTGAAATTTAGCATGATGCAATATTAGTTGGTTATATTTCATGAAAATTTGTGGTACCAAAAATTTATGAATAGAAGTAGATAATTCTGAAAAATGGAAGAGAGAAAATCCTATATATGAATCTATAACGGTATTTCAAGCACTGGCAGATTTGTGAAATGGATTCCCATAGTTTACTAGGCTATTTTTGTTGAGTTTGCTGGATACAAGGTTGTTAAAACTTTTAATCAATTTGTAAAACTCAAGGAAGGGACATTTGAAGCATGTATTGTATTTATCTGATGGATTGAAATCTCCTGGAAGAAAAGTATTTCTTGCCTATTGTGCATGTCAATTCTATTTCAGTCCGTTGTGCAGGAAAAAGAAAATCTTCATGAAAATGACATTTTGCTGTAGACATGTGGAGCACTTTAATATGTTTTTACATTGCTGAATCCTGGCCCCAACAGTGCAGAGGACTCAGGAGGTATAAAATGTGTTATCCACAGCCACACAGGGTAGGCTCTGTGGAGATGTTGCATGTCCTTTCTAGGGTGTGGGAAAGGGAGCAAGAACAACTGATGAAGTAACTGTGCCACCATCTTGGTATCCTCTGCTGCATCATTCATATCTGTGGTGCAGTGTAAACCCTTTAGTCTCTTAAAGTTCTCCAGAGGCTTCCAGTTGACTACTAGTCAGTAGTGTCAGGTGTGAAATCTGCCTGTTCCTTCCCTGGAAGCATATTCTGTGTGCTGCAGAGAGGCTGGTGCTAAGCACCCAGCCCAAAGCATCAGGGTGGGCAGTGAACTGTTTTTCACCGTGAGCCCATCTGATATCAGCCATAAAAAGGAGTGCACTTGGTAGTCCTTGGCCTCCTCATGGCTACAGGGTACAAGTTGTCCAAGGCTAGCAATTGTCAGGATTCGTTTTCACTCACTGGCTCTTGTGAATCAATGCAAGGAGGAAACAGGAAGGAAAGCCGGGAGCGAGGGATGGGAAGAGAATTGAATCCAGCCTTGCACTATCACAGGCAATACTGTCATGCAAGCTCTTACCTGAAATAAGCATGGTCCATGTTAGAGAACAATTTATTTCAGCTAAATTGGAAAGCTGTTCTGCAGTCGCAGCAGAGCAGCATATTTTCTTTTTTCCCAGGGATCTCAGAGGTACGAAAGATCAATGGGGTGATATTACGAAGTTTAACAACATCCTGAATCTCAGCCCAGCTACTCTCTTTGAAAAGTTTGGGTAAGCTCCTGGATAGGATGCCAAAAAATCTAGTAGACAATTTTTTTCTCTTGTGGTGGTGTCTCCAAATCACTTTTAAGGCTCATCTGTGTCAGCTCTTATGTCACGAAGCTGTGTTAATCCTGATTTTTTTTTAAGAGTATTGTGATCTTCATCTCATTTAAATTACTTTCAACTATCATTACTTTCAACTATGATCTGAGACCTCCTTATTAACCTCAGCATTTTAGTTTACCTTCTAGGTTGATGTGATTTACCTTTTCATAGAGAAATTAGCTTTGTCAGTTTCAAGTGGCACATTTCTTGTGCTGTTTTGTTTTTTTTTTTTTTTTCTTTTAGAAGCTTCTGCATGGTGGCATTTCAGTAGCAAAGCACAATTGTTTTGCTCTGAAATTGGTGTGATATTCAAAACCTAGAAGCAAGTTACTTTGTAAATCTTTGCGCTTGTTTTCAATAAGCCACTTCCTTAAATTCAAGTTCCATTAACATATGGTGGAGACATCACATATTTAAAGTTGAGAGTTTCCAAGGATTCTTCAGGTTCCTATTTCTCTTTTTTATTTCCTACATTAGCAATTAGCTTTATGTGTGAGTATCTCTGCAGAGAATTTCTGCCTGGTAGCTGACATCCTTCTTCGTGACATGGGCACATTGCTGCCAGCCTAAGACAAGCTTCATGTCCACTGCTCTTTTTAAGATTAGATTGAATGCAAAAGTAATTTTCCTGGTTCCGGTAATTTGGGGCTGACTATATTCTGACCACCTCTAATTACTTTATTGCTCCTCAACGAGCTGTTTCCCAGTCATTTTGTTTTTCAGAGGAAAAATTATTTTCCAGTCAGATTTAGGCATTGCTATTTTAGCTGGTGTAGCTTCAGTGTTTTTACAGCTTAATTCCTTTCATATTCCTACCTCTCCTTTTAAAGACCATACAGAACTGAATACTTATTTTCCATACTTCTTGACTTGTTTAATGGCACATTGTCAACACTTGAGAAATTTCCAAACCAAGGCCAGTTCACCGTGCTTTTAAGTATACTGATTTTTCTGGCCAAAATTTTCTGATTTTTCCTTTTGGCTATAATCTTAGAGGCAACCCATACATAAATTAGATTTATTGTCAATTTTAAATGGCTGTAATTAAGGAAATATACATGGGGGATATGGACTTTTATATACATTGAGCCTTCGCTGAATTTCAATTATTTTTTTTTCTCGTTGCATTTGTGAATTTCCTAGAGTTATGAATGTTGATTTCATCCTTCATAGAAATGTCTCTTTGTAGCTCTGAATCTTGACTTGATGCCCAGAGGCCAATCTTTCTGAGTATTTATAAAAATTGACTTGTAAAGTCTGTCTTGCAGAGATGTCAGACATTTGACCGGCTGAACCATTATGTAGGCAAACTGAATGAAGGTGTATTATTTTCCGTTGTGGTATCATGTTTTTCTGTCCGATTCTTAAAATGATCTTATTCCAATTCCTGAAGAGTCTTCTTTCTACTTTCATAAAATGGCAGTAGTTGAGTTATTATGAAAAGCCAGCAAATGAACAGGTACACAGTTTCACAGTTTAGTGGCTGGAGAGTAGAAGAGGTAAGGAATCTACTATTAAATAGCAATTAAGGATGATTTTCTTCAGCTTATGAAGCTGAAACCTGCATTTTTCATAGGATCAAATTCTAATCCCAGGTCTGCATATTTATGTTTGAGATTAATTTAACTGTCTGCAAACTATGGATTTTTTGCAAAAGAGCACTAATCTTTATCTGGCTACAAAAGTTCTTTATGACTTTAATCAGTTTCTTGTGTCGTGTATTTTTTATTACGCCCTGTGGTGTAATGGAGAAACTTTTTTTTCCTTTTTTGAACAAGAGACATTTTGGCTGGGACATTTCCACATAAATTCTTTTAGTAGGAGGCAATATAGCTGCTTCTAATTTATCTTGGCATTACAGAAGTGTCTATAGGTAGCACACAGGTGTTTGGTAAAAGGCATCATCCTTGTAGAGACATAGAGGTGTGGCACAGGGAGATCCCATGAGTTTCTAGAGTCTCTGGGAAATCAGTGGATGCTCTAAAAATTCAGTTTGGACAACCTGAGCTATCCAGGGCTTGGACCATGCTTTCTTCCAAGTGTCACAGAGCTTTCTGCTGGGATCACCAGTTCAGACAACCTCTGCTCTGTGAATATAAGACAGCTCCTTGCTACCAGAGTATTTGGATGTGATCCCCCTTGGAGCTTCATGGACAACTCCTTTTGGACAGGCTAGTCATGACTACTTCAGAAAATCCCAGCCCAAAGGCTAACCCTGATCCACTACAGTGTATGTAATATGGAATCATGGAATAACTCAGTTGAAAGGGGCGCTGGAGGTCATCTAGTCCAACATCCTACTCAAAGCGTGGCTAACTTCAAAGTTTTAGGGTGGGTTGTTACTATTCATTCTTATTGCTTAAACCAATAGCTTTTTAATATGTTCTGCCTAAGCTTTTTGAGAACCCCTTCATTAAGGGGTTTAATTCTGCAAAATGTAAAGAAATGTGTCCATTTATTGAGAAGGTAGAAAAATAAACAGAATATTGACATATAATATTTTTATTGTAGAAGAATATTTGTGAATTTAGATAAAATCCCAGTTCAGATAGAATTATTGTAAAAATCCATGTTGTCATCAGTTTAAAACAAAAGCTGGTCATTAAAATTTAACTATTTCTTGTGATTCAGTGTGATTTAAAATGAATTTACAGTGATTTAAGTGATGAAAGTGAAAGTTAATGATTCAGTTTCGTTGTTGGTTTTTTTTTTTTCTATCCATGTCAGGAACACTAAATATATTTCAGAATAACTCGTAATGCTATTTTTTAGTTTTCTGAATTAAATTGTAATGTGGCTCGTCTCCTTGAAACAGAGGAAATACAGCATATTTACTTGGAACTTACTTTATTGTTTTATATTTATTATTGATTGCTAAAGTATACATAGTTGAATACTTTTCCCTGTAGGTAATATAGGAAAATAACTGATTTTTAATTTAGGTTTTCATTTTTATTTCCAGGGATTGGATTTCGCAGCCTTCACAGGGCATATGTTTGTTGGCATCTGCCTTGTTGTTTTGGTCTCCTTTCCTTTTCTCAGACTTCTTTTCTGGAACAAAAAACTTTACAATAAGGAGCCAAGTGAAATTGTTGGTAAGTGTGAGTGTGAAAACATTTTTATTATCACTACATTGAATATGTGCTAAATAATAGAAACTGAATAATGCCTACTACAATACTGTCCTCAGATGGAAATGCCCACTCTCCTTCAGTCTCTGAACATTATTTTTTTAACTAATAATTTAGATTTTATTTTTAGTTGTGATATTTTCTGACTTTTAGAAATGGATGTTTTCCTGGTGCTAAGGTTGAGCTGTTGACATGAATTATTAAATATCTTTCAAAATTTATAGGGATATTTTGCATCGCTTATAGCCATAATCTTTAATACCAGGGTGTTCTATATTGCAACAGATAACATCTGCTCAAGGTGCTGAGTTCACAACTTTTAGTTTTAGAAATATCCCAGGTTTTCCTTATGACAGGCATAGTGCTCTGATGCATTCCCTCACTGCTGGTTTTCTTCCACTGGATTTTTTTCAGCAATCTTTTCCTAGTCTATGGCCAGTGAAGAACATTTAATCAAGCATAGAAGAACTTTCCAAGTTCTTTCCAGCTTGTCTCTATGGCTTTTCCAACCCTAAATTTCCCTGGTGTAAAATTTCTATAATTCAGTAGGACTAAATCTATGTCTTTTTTAGTTTGCTCACCTCAGTAGTCTCTAGAAGTCTTGGTAAAGCTGTTTCAATGGCTGTTGAGTATGTTGGACCCTTTTTGTCTTCATGCTTTTATGCCTTTCTATTCAGTCGTTTTGAAGTTTTCATCATTGTTCTCAGGCTTCTGTTTGAGTGGTGAAACTTAATAATAACCCCCAAATGTTCACAATTTCCTTATGAGGTAAGAAATAATTCATTAAGTATAATTTCTTAGCAAGTTTTGTACAAAGATAGTTGTATACAGTATAACTGTTTCTTCCTTGGGACTGATGTTTTTTTCACTTTTGGCTGCAGAAGACTTAGGATCCAGGCTTCCACTGGCCATGCAACAGATGTTTTAATGTGCTGTACGACACCTCTGAACCTGTGTTGTGGTGTCTGTTTAGCATGGGGAGGACAACTTTTGATATGGTTGATATAACTTGGCTCCATTTGTAATCCGTGGAGAAAGATTAGCCCTTCTAAAGACTAAAGTAGCTGTCTACAATTGAATAGATACTTTGCAACCCACAAAAGTTTACTTCTCTCTTTTGAGTATAAGGGGAGTCCAAGGTGACTAACTCAGTGGTAGTGATCGTGATAGGTACCTAACTTGGGCAAGATGAGTAGCACTTGTAGTGACTTGCCTTGTTCCAGTGAAAATTAGCTTTAGGAGTAGAATTTTATTAAAAAGACAGAAGTGACAGTCCTCTTCTCAGTGGATTGTACCATGTCTCTTGAATCCCATCTGATAGAAAGGTCAGAGAAGAGACTTCACTGCTTAGGAAGTTGGCTCTTGTGCATGAGGGACTTCAGTGCCCATTCAGCACAAGGCATGCTCAGCCTACCTGTTCACAGCTCTAGGGGCCAAAGTCTTTCCCAGTATTAAGAACTAAACATTTTCGAGCTGTTCTAGAGGTGATACTACCTAACTGTTTTCTAAGAGAATTGAGGAGAATTTTCCTTCTATATATTTGCTTGGTATGAGATACGCATTTTCATTACTGTGCCATTGTACAACAGCTGAGGCTTTCTGCACCCTTAGAGATTTAATCCTGAGAGCAAGAGAAATAAAGCAATGAACTCAAGTCCCTAGAATGCCTAGATATTTCCCTGTGACACTACAAAGTAAAATTTTTCAGAAAGCCATCAATAATCTTCTTTTCCTACCTTCTTGTACCAGGGAAGGTGCTGCAAGAGGTCTTCGCTACCTGGTAAATAAATCTATTGACCATATATTTCTGGGTCAAAGAGAAAAAAGACTTTATTTACCAATAGACAAAAAAGATAGGACACTTTTGGCTCACCTCAGTTTACACTATGTCAGCTTCCATTCAAATAGATAGAATTTTATCTCGGGTGCGAGGAATGCCTTTACAGAAGGTAAGGCACTGAAAATTGGTAGTGCTAACAGGCAGAGAGGGATGCTTTCCTCTCCTAGCCATAGATATGCCTCCAATTTGTCAATTTTAAATAATTAATGTTGAGTTTTGTCTTGTGAGAAGGCATGATTACCTAAAATAAATATACATAAAAAACTCAATAATAGCATTACAAACTGTGTATCATGGGTGAGTGATCTTCCTACTTGTCTGGTCAAAGTTAGTACTTTGAAGAGAGGGAAAAAAGCTATGAGATAAACAATATCCACTCCCAAGTTGTCACTAACAGACTACTGAAATGCATAACCTGAACACGTGGGGAGTTGGCTCATATGCCTATTGCTCCTTCTCTTCTTCATACCGGTGGATGAAAAGCTGGCAATGTGCTCTCACAGCCCAGAAGGCCAACCGTATCCTGGGCTGCATCAAAAGCAGCGTGGCCAGCAGGTTGAGGGAGGTGATTCTGCCCCTCTACTCTGCTCTGGTGAGACCCCACCTGGAGTACTGCGTCCAGCTCTGGAACCCCCAGCACAAGAAGGACATGGACCTGTTGGAGCGGGTCCAGAGGAGGGCCACGAAAATGATCAGGGGGATGGAACACCTCTCCTATGAGGACAGGCTGAGAGAGTTGGGGTTATTGAGCCTGGAGAAGAGAAGGCTCTGGGGAGACCTTATGGCAGCCTTTCAGTACTTAAGGGGGGCTTATAAGAAAGATGGGGACAAACTTTTTAGCAGGGCCTGTTGTGACAGAACAAGGGGGAATGGTTTTAAACTAAAAAAGGGTAGATTTAGACTAGATATAAGGAAGAAATTTTATACAATGAGGCTGGTGAAACACTGGCCCAGGGTGTCCCGAGAGGTGGTAGATGCCCCATCCCTGGAAACATTCAAGGTCAGGTTGGAGGGGGCTCTGAGCAACCTGAACTAGTTGAAGATGTCCCTGCCCACGGCAGGGGGGTTGGACTAGATGACCTTTCAAAGTCCCTTCCAACCCAAGCCATTCTATGATTCTATGATTCTGTATCAAAATGCTAAATATAGAGGAAGTTCCTACCAGTTCTACACAGGGCTCAAAAATGGGAATCCTTTGTGGAAGAGAGCATCTCTGGGAAAGAAATTATCTTCTTGTTGGAGAGGAAAGGAACCCTTGCAACCTCCCAGATAAAACCCTTTGTAATTATGCATAATTATAAAAAAATATTACTCTTCTTTGTGGCCTGGAAGTATATTATTAAATCTTTGGTATTCAGCATTTTTTTGTAACTTCCCAACTTTCTTATTTAAAAAGAATTAATTTGCTTTTATTCATTTCTTATTTTCTAATAAAAGTCATAGCTTCATGGACATTTCCATGAATAACTAGAGTTATTATATACTTAAATTATCTTTAAAAGTGCCAGCTTGCAAGGTGTCTTGAGATAAGTAATATCTAAACAGTCAGAAAATACATTCTGCCAACTATGAGCAATTTTGATCCTGACATATTAGCATTATTTTGTGAATATACATTTTAGAAAATAAACTTGTTATTTTTTTCTTTCATCTATAAACTTTTAAAGCATATGTTTTGGATTTTTAAGAAATCAAGTATGCGTAACAATTTTTTTGTTAATTTGAATAGTACAGTTTATTCACTGACATAATATTTTTGCCAGTGAAACACTGTACACTTTTAAGAGGCTAACATATTTCCCTCAGTTTATCTCTCGGTAATCTTTGTTACTTGCAGCTTAGTATGTTCAGACAGCAATCTCCAATCAGTATACCATGTGTTCTTATAATCAGTTGCTCCTCCATTGCTGTGAAGCTAATCAGTAGCTGTTCAATTAGAGCAAATGCTGAAGAGCTACTCTTTCTATTGAAACTTTCTGTGAAAGGGGTTGAGAAAGCGACCAACACAGCTCCATTAGGAGGTAGCCGTCGTGATTTGAATTTGCAGAATGTGCTCCAAGGTGCTTTCAGGGGTCCTTCCATCTCAGGTTGCAATGATTCTGTGATAACTTCAAATAGCTTGTTTGAAGCAGCTGTTTTAATCGACTAAATACCAGCCTTCCCTCAGCCTGCCCCAATTAGCAATTAAACAAGATATGTAAGACTTAATTGGTATATTATTCTCCCCTTTTTTTTTTCACTGTATGCCATGTGCTTTAAGCTTTTTTTGGTTGCTTTGGGCTACACAGATTATTGAGAAAGAATAAGCACTGATTTTAAGAATGCTGTTTAAGACAATGCTGTTATTCTGAAGATACATTGGCAGATTAATTCCAATGCTGTGTCTTACCAGTGTCTTTAAATTGTTGGCTTTCGGACTGAGCTGTGTCACCTGTGCAGCAGAAAAAATGCACATTCCTTCTGCAGGAGCCACTATCTACCTGCAGTAGCTTGAGGTGGGGCATATTACAAAAGAAAAAAGAATCCGAAGAACTCAGCCATGAGCGAGAAAATAAATTTCTTTTTAAGAATGAAGGGATATTTTGAGGACTTTTTTGAGTGCGACTTTCAGCTGATAAACTTGTGCCTTGTTCTGTGTGACGCCGAAAAAGATGGTAGGATTAGGGTAGTAAGCTGAGAAGGTTTAAAGAGTATATATATACTTTCCGAAAAGAATATGTAAGGGGAAATAATAATATTTGAGTGTAAAAGGAATTAAACTTGCTGTTTCAACCCCACCCCAAAACTTGAAACCAAAGTTTTTACTTCCCTTAAGGGTTAACAATACATTATTTAGTCCCTGGGAAGCGTGACAATACACTGTTATGTCTCAGCTATCAAGGCGTGGAGATGCGGACCTCAGTGTTCGGGAAGGTCACCATCCCCAGGACAGTGGGTGGCATGTGGTCTAGTGACAACTATTATTATTGCCATTTTTACCAAAGAGGAAGAGCTTTCTCTTAGCACAACAACAGATTTGGCACCAGCTCCCCATTTCTCCTGTGTTGCTTGCTTCAGTTTCTGATCATTTTGCTGGCTGAAAGAGAGACCCACCATTGAAGCAGGAGTGGTGATGCCAGGAGAGGGGGGAGCACCTTATTCCCTCTGGTGTAGCTCACTGTCTGCAGCAGCTGGGAAAATACTGCTATGGTAGTATGATAGTCAGTATGTAAAGCCTCCAACAGAAGGAATTTTCTAATTAATCATAGTCATGTGTAAAGTGCTTAATGTGTGAAAAACATGGTGCTGTTTCCCACAATGTGAAATGTGGTAACCAGATGAGTGAGCAAATCTGTTTCTTTCTTCCATGTGGAGCTTTATAGCTGCTTCTATAAGAGAAGAAATGGGACAGGAGGAGGGGAAAAGAGGTAGAAAACTGGCAGCGAAAAGGTAGATAGTCTAGAAGAGGAAAGAAGTAAGGGAGCGATAACTGGGGGTTGTGCAACTGATAGGACTGTGCTGGCTGCAAACCCGAGATGTCCAGCGTTGTTCCTGGACTTAGAGTAAGTACTGCTCACATCGGGCCTCATTTTGTGTGAAAATGTCCAAAGGATGACACAGCTAAGGTGAAGGTCGAGAGAGAAAACAAGGTAAAACTGAAAAACTCATTTAGCACTTAATGTCTGGTGAGTTTCCCTCTCTGTGTCCCATAGGGACTACAAATGTCTGCTATGGTACTTTGTGCTGCACACGACGGACCAAGCACAGGCATTGCCAATTGTAATTGTAGCTGAACACAAGGCATAGCTCAGTGCTGTCACTATTATTTGGTCCATGCGAACCCCCTTGCCTGTCGCGGCTCTGAGATGCCTGCTTGGGGGAATGCTCCCCAGGGCAGGTGGCCATGGTCTAAGTGTTAACAGCTTTGTTGTTTTCTCAGGGCATGGGATGTCCGGGTGGCCTCTGCATCCTCTAACAGTGGTGCGTGCCCTCACGCCATGCCCTGCAGTGTGACGTACAACCTTTCGGGTTAATGCTGGGGAAGAACTACTGTGATGACTTGCAAGACAACCCCAATGCTGCTTCAGACACTTTGAGTTGGAAAAAGCCCACATAAGATAATAATATCCAGGGCCACAAGAACACCGCAGGGGCACAGAGGGGACCCAGGGTAAGGTGTTAGGTAGCATCAGTACAGCTATGTGTGCTGCTCGGGGTCAGAGAACAGTCCTTAGCCCTATTTTAGTTAGTAACATATTTGTAACCATAGGAACCATTTCTTGCTAGAATCAGTGAGAGGTACATCAAGTACCTAGCTGGATTAAGTATATTGATAAATCTCAGTCCTGAGGTGCATCTGTACCTATGTAGGTACTTCGCTAACTGCCAGTGAAGCACTATCGCTATTGTAATGTAACTGTTGAAAGTAGTGGGCTGTTCTCACTTGAAAATTGGTTCAGGTGAGAAAACCAGCAGGCAGATTATGCAGAGAATAATGTCCAAAGAAAGGGATATTTCAAGATATTTTCAAGCATTCAACTCCAAGCTGAATGTGGATGGCAGTTTTGCAGTATGCAGTGCACTCTACTGTCCTCACCCAAGATGCTAAATTCATGGGAATATATGGGAAACATTTTTAAGTCCTGAAGAACAATGTAGAACAGGAAAACTTTTTTTTCCCCCCTCTTCTCTGCAACCCAGTTGTATATATTAACAATGAATAGTTAACATTTTAACTCTCCTACTATGGATGATAGCATGCTAAACTAAAAGATGCAACTTTCTTATGAATTATCTTGGGATCTAAGATCATATCTTTCTGGTACATATTGTGTCTTTTATTTTAAAGAACTGTAAGACTTTCAGTCTCAAAGGAACCAGGTAGTCTTATGGTCCCTGCAGACTTTGTGCATACTCCTTTTTGGATAATATATCAGGATCCATGAGGGTCATGGTTTTATGTCTGAAAATGTTAAAAAAAAATCTGTCTTTATTATTTGCACCTTCAATAGCTCTTCTAATGATCGGGAATGAAAATAAGTGTAGTTACTTACTTTACACAGATTCAAGATTTTTATATTTTTAAACATTTTAGATCATTTTATGTTTAAAATCCTGTCTACGTCCTTTGTACTGCTTTATAGTTGATGGAGTATTCCCCTTGGAAAGAGGAGAATGTTGATCTGTCTCTTCTTATTTTCAGATGATAAAAATAGCATTCTGACATTGCAGAATAAGGGAAATATGACAATCTCATATTATTTGCTTAGTGCATTGATAATGTAGCCATCACAAGAAGGCAGCTGTAATATTACTTTACCTGCCTTATGCAGAAAGAAAGTATAATACAGTGGCATTTTGAATCAATACCACACCACACAATTTTATTACACACATTTTTGATGGAAGCAAGCAGTACAAAAAAATCACTGATGGGAGGTAAAAACTTAGGAAGTGATACCTCCTGTTTCTTTTGCAGCGCTTGTCCCCCTGGATTTTTGTATGCTTACCACAACTGTGGAATGATTGTAAAGATATACACTGGTTGGCAAGACCTGGCCTTGTCATTAACAGTGTTTTGGTGAAGCTATGACAAAATTTTTCACTTTACTCTGATGGCTCTGAAGCTCATAACATCTTCCTGAATTAAAAGAACAATTTAGGTTAATTTAACACGTGCTCTATATCTGTTTGCTGCAGAGAGCTTTCACTGTGATGATATTTCAAATAAAAGTGTAACCTTGACAGATTTTTAAATTATTCCTGCCATTTTTATTTATGAAAATGAGCTGAACTTATTAGTCACCATTTTTACTTTTAAACCAGTTGCTAAATGATACAGTGAGTCTGAAGTGCTCTTCATTTTTCCCTATTAAAAACATTAGATGAGGCACTATCTTTTGGATTATGGGAGTTGTCCTCTTGAGGATGTATCTTTTCATGATTCTTTTTTCCTTAATAGGACTTTGGGAATACATCTTTAAGTAGTTGCTTTTTTTTTTCTTTCTGGTTTTTTTTTTTGGTGGTTTTTTTTCCTTTTTCCCTGGTATTGAAAGGACCTCAGCAGTAGATATGTTTGGTGCAAAATGTTTTATGGTTGGAATGTATCTATTCACTTCTGAGCAGAGGATAGTGAATTGAACAGAGATATTTTTAATTGTGTGACTTTAATGGAAACCATTGGCTAAATCAGTTTTCATTGGTAAGTTTGGCAGTCTGACTTAAAATTTTCTAATAGTGAGTAATAGTGAGGGATTATTTTTCTAGATTTCAAACCTTATAAAAATTTTCTGAACCGAACTACACTGGAATTTTAGGTAAATGAACGCTCAAAATACTTGACACACTACTTCCTATGACCCTGTGCCATTCTCAGTGTAACAGAACAGAGTATTGTGATCACATTAGGCAAGTGCTAATGAGCACACATGAAACCTAAATATACTCAGATTCCTGCTTTTAAAAGGTGGGGAACTGCAGTAGAGGAAACTAAGGGGCAAACCCTCAAGGACTGAAATAACTTTGTGGCTCTAAGTCTGACTTTCCCAGAGATGGGAACAGAGCCCATATCACTTGAGAGAGATCCCATCCCTTGCTCAGGGACAAACCAACTGAAGAGTAATGTATGTCTTTATCAACTATCCTGAAATGTTATGAGGGATCTAATCCTCTTTAATATCTGCAGATTACTCCATCTGAGTGTTTTGTGACCATCATAGAGGTATTAAATTGACTATTCCCTTATAAAATGTAGGTGTAAGCTTGTAGTGTAGATTCTTTCAGTAGCTAAAATTACAGGGGGAAACCCAAAGCACAGTGAGGAAAAATTCCAGTTACATTTTTAAGGAGAAGGATACTTGCAGTTTTGCAGCTTTCTGAACAGCCTAACTCCTGGGGCTGCTGCAGCCTGCCCCAGCTTGCACAGAAGAAAACTCCTGGGAGGTGACTTAGGTGTGCGGCACCATCTGAGCTTTGCAGTTTTCTGCCCGGGCTCCAGCTGCTTTGCTGCAGGGATGAGGATGTCCTGTAAGTCCTGTGCCATGAACGCAATCCCATGCTAGGCAACCGAACAGGCATTAGGTGCCTCGGTGACCAAATGGGGCCCCAGCTGTTGGACTTTGACTCAAAAATCTTACATAAATGTTCCGTATCGCTTTACGCAGCATTGTGCAGATTTCCTGCATTCCTTTGCAAGTATGTAGCTGAATAAGGCAAAGTGTGTTTTGTTGCAGTTTTGAAGACCCTGCAATGTTTATGCCTCTGCTTATCTTTATCCATGATTGATAAACTGGACTGCTCAAAGGAATAAAGACAAGGACATTTCAGGCACTTCTTTGCAGAATTACAGCCTTATGCTCGTGTCCTGTTGAGGGGCAGCGCCTCTAGGAGAGGCATGAATTGTTGAGCTGGAATATCCCTCGGTGAATTCTTTCTGTGCTTGGGTTTCACATTTCTGACTTAGTTTCTGTGCTTTTAAAATGGAAATGACACTTACTGTCTAATAATGCTTAGAGGATTAATTACATAATACCAAGGATTAAAAAAATTACTAAAAGTTACAGATATTAGTATTACTAGATTAAGCTATAATTCGTGGTACTTAATTTTCTTTTCAGTTAACATTTAAACAGAAGTATTCTTGTTCTGAGAACTTAGCTAAGAAAAATAATTGCTTTACTGAAAAAAGTTAAGCTGCAATAGCACGTGGAGAAAAAAAAACCCCATACTTTGCATGTCCTTAGTCACAGCCCAGCAGTGCAAACTTGTGTTGCTTGCAAAAAGGTAGTTAATGTATTTACTGCACTTGCAAGTTAAAAATTTTCATTTTATGATAATTCTTATCATCTCATCAAGGTTGGTCATGCTCTTCTGAGTATTTTCAATTAACAAGACTAGCCTTTTCTGATTCTAAGACTGGGAATTAATTACACTCAGTTTTTGAGGATGTCTTTGTTATTCGCAGTCAGATGGGAGGGAATGTGTGATTACTCTAAGTGAAAATCAATCTGACTATTAATTGTCAGATTGCAGAAAGAATATGCATTTTTAAATGAAACAGTGTTTTCTAAAATGCAGAAAATGTCTTCTAAAATGTCACAGCTCAGGTCAGTAGCTGAAACTCCATTAAATTCAATGGGTCCAGGACGTCATATCTGTGGTCTCCATGGTAAAATATGATAAATGACAAAACCAGAACAGATTAACAGCATAGGGTTTATATGTTTGCTGACCCTTTTTTGATCCTAGAACTAAGCAAAAAGTTATTCTTTTCTTGTTGGAAATGGACTTTCTGGGGGGAAAAAAAAAAGAAAGAAAAAGAGAAATTTTTTGTGAAATAATAATGCTAGGTATATTGCTGTGGTGCCTTGTGGGCTTTATAAATCTACTGTGTTCACAAAGATGTTAGTATCATAATGGGCTGAATTCCCTGACTGAGCTGCAGCTCTCCTGTCTTCTTTTACTCCAGATCACTGCATACTAAACTTTGCCTTGCTTATATCGCTTCAACTACTGCTACTACAGTTGCAGTTAAATGTCAGTTTACTTGCTTTAATGATAAACTGCCGTGAAAGATACATGCCACACACACACATCATTTCAATTATTAGCAATAGACCTAGCAATGGTAGGATAAATTGGTTAGTAGGCTGATCCACCATAAAGCTAACCCTGCAAAAACCCTTCAGATTGGGTTTTATTAGACAAGTGAGCGGAGTGAGCTCGCCCTGGTGTAACACGACCGTTAGATCCCCCCCTCTGAGGAGGGGACAGGAACTTATGGACGCAGGGAAATGGGGTGTGAGACCTTCCCATTCAGAGGCAGCTGAATGCTGCCCTTATGCTGCCTTAGCCATAATTTCAAAGTGATTGATAAGACCCTGCAGGTGCATTAAGCCCTTGTCCATAATGTGTAACATAGCACATCATAAAATATCAGATGTTCCCAAACTCTAGGGGTTGCTGCCTAAACGGGTTTGCAGACCTGAAATGGGAGAAGTATAGAAAGGCCCAAAGGTTTTTGACCAGGTTTAGTGTTCTCACTGACCTCAAGGGTCCTGCATTATATTTCCTTCAAAACAAAAACTACTGCTAATACATATGTATTACCTGATGCCATAATGCGCTATTACAATAAGAGTGAGCATGAAAGAGAAATAGGAGGAACATTCTGTGGGATGACCTGGAAAACCTCCTCACAAATTATTTCTGCCACAGGAGTCGCAGTATAAAAGATGTATTGACTGTTCTAATTTTCAAAGGACATTTTGCTCTGAAGTAAATTCCACAGCAGGTTGAATGTTCACATCCTTGGGATGTTTAGAAAACTAATGACAGAACAATCAAACATGCACTTGTGTACATAAAGGCAAGATAAAAGCCATGTGAAAACACACGTATATTTTTTAACATAGACCAGAAAGCACCAGGCTGCCATTGCTGAACCTGGAGATGGGCCCCACGGCACTTCAGACACGGAACAGGAATGTGCAACACAAGTCGTGCTGCTTTCTGCTCTGCTTACTGCTCTGCTACAGTAATGTTAGCTGCCCCTTTCTGAAGGAGAGAAGATAAATATTCTTTGCAGGAAAATACCTGCTGGAGATCTGCATCTCGGTTAGATGATGAAAGATTCAACTTTCCTCCATCAGCAAAAACCTTGGTGAAATTTCACTTGGAAAGGATGGGGGGAAATGGTATGGCAGAATGAACAGATATGATCAGAAAAGGTGTTGTAGCAAAGACAAGCTATCAGAAAGCAGGATAGCAAACTGGATAATCATGCTTCGTGAGCATTTGCCAGAGAAAAAGACAAAAACACACATTCTCTTGGGATGTTGATGAGAGACACTTTCAAAGCTACAGTCCAATTGACTTGAAAATTGCATGAGAAAGCAGTACAGAAAGGACCGTTTACGTGCTGAGGGGGTTCTCCCCTTTCACCTGCTTCAATTACATACAAAGGTTTCTATCTCATTTAGGCTAGGGCAGCATGTAGGATCGTTAAAATAAGGAAAATAAGGTTTTTTTTCACGGCTCCCATCCACTCTAATCCTCAAGAAGAGTGTTGGGTTTTTTTTCCTGTGGGGAACAGAAGATTAGCTGTGCCCTGAAGCTCAGTCACTTTCTTGTTTACATTCTGGAAGAGAGTGGCAAATCACTGCTGATACAGTTGTGTGTGTCACAAATGTTGATGGAAAAGTAAATGACGGCTGGGATAGGGTCTCTGCACAAAGTCATGTGGATCCTTTGATAAGCATGACCTATCCATGTTTTAACATAATTTAGTGTCAGATTATGATTCCGGCAAAAATCACAAAATATATTAAAAAGTGGTATATTCTGCACCGCTTTGATAGGTATGAATCCCATTTTGGAAGAAAAAGTTTTGCTGAGCACTAGTAGTTTAATAACCTGCGACAGTTACTAGGCTTTAGATAGCATGTATTTACATTTCGGGTCTTGCACTGTAAAGCTTAGGCAAAGATTACCATTTTAATAGATATGTGCTCATCTATAGACATGAACCATACAAAATGTGAGTCAATTGCTGTTCAGATCCATTTTTTGTGTTAACTGTGCATGCTGTGGACACACTTACTTTTGCTCTTTAATGTTTGAGTTCTGTCAAGTCTAATTCCCTGTTATGGTCAATCTTTACATGATTCACTCTGTATTATCATTATAAATACTTGGTCACAAAGGAAGGGGGGGGGGATTAAACATGTTTAGTACTCTTTTTGATAGTAGATACCATGAACCACTAGGGATTTGCAGCAGTAAATGTTAATATCACTGCCAAAGGGGTCCAGGAAGGCTGGACGTT
>NW_009219148.1:0-23115 GCF_000690835.1 Fulmarus glacialis
GCGCCCCCCTCACCGCCAAAGCTCCCGCCGCCGCGCCTCAGGGGCCTTAAAGAAACGGTGCCGGAAGAGGCGGAGCCGAAGCCGGAAGAGCCGCGCGGCAGCGGGGCGGGGCCAGCGGCGGGGGAGGGGGGGGGCCCCCGGGAAAAGGCGCAGGCAGGCACCCTGGCCCCCTCAGAAGCTGGTGAGGGCCTGTTGCGTTTGTGTGGCTTTTCTGTACTGCTCCTGAGGCTGCCTCAGCGCGCAGTAAGAGACTAAAGCCGATGGAAATGAGGTTTTCTTCCTCTCACAGGCTGAGGAGGGCAGGAGGCCCTGCCCGGGCCTGCAGCCAGGGGAGACTGGGGAGCGGGTGCTGGGCGTGGGCCCTGTTTCCTCAAGGAGCCACTGTCTGTGGGGATGTCTGGCCCCTGTGGGCTCACACAGCTGAATCCAGCCTCATTTTTAGTATAAATAACTGATCTGGGTGCCACATTCAGCTGCAATGTGTTGTGCTGCAGGGCTGGACACAATCTGCAGGCCTCGGTCTGGAGGTGCTGGAAGGAGGTGAGGAGGCAGAGGTGTGAGAGCTGAGGTGCCATTTTATGCTGAATTTCAAAATGAAGCTGACTGTTGGCACAGTCTCTTTTTGTGCTTGCATGGCACTGAGGTCTGTTTGCACGGGAGGTAGTTTTGTGCTCTTCTACCTGCTGTTAAGTTATGTGAATGAGCCAACTCTTGAAGGTTTTCAATGTAAATCTGGAATAGTTGTAACCTGCATGAAGCGAGAGCTGGCTTGTTGTCCTTGCTTATCCATACCCTGGTAGAAATTCAGTTTCTGTAAATCTGTATCTAAAATGGAGGGTTGGAGGAAAAAAGTACTTACAAACTGAATAATAACAAAAAAAGTCTTGACTTTGCCATTGCCTTTGAGGTAATGTGCTCCTGGCAGCTCATGGAGCTTGTGGTCTGTTCCTGCGACTTCAGGCTGAGGCCATCCCTTTTTTTATTTAAATGTGTTCATTTATCTTTTTCTGCTGGCAAGTATTTTGGCTGCTGCCCACTTTTCAGGCTTGTTCTCTTCAGGCATTATTGTCCCATCATCTCTCACCACAGGAAGAGGGCAGGTAGGGAATTGTATCTATTACTTAATAGGACAACACTGAGCAGCTTCCCTTTTTAAGGTGGCCGGGTATGGTGAGAACAGGCTATTATTTGTATGGTGGGAGACCCTGTTGAAATAGTTTGATCAAATGCTATCAAAGGAGTTATTTGGAAGTTCATTATCAGTTCTTACAGATATCCAAGACGAGATTCATGAGCTTCTCTTATTTTAGTGCCTTATTGCTTGAATTAGTGGAGAGAAGTTGGGAGGAGTCTTGCTGGCACAGGCAGGAAATGGTTAAGAGCCTTTCATATCACCTGGGAAAGCAATTCTTTGATTTTTCAGAGGGCGCTAACATGCTGCAGTTCATAGGAAACAAAGGAAAGGGGATCAAGTATAAAAGTTGTTCTTGGATTTTATTTTCAGTGGCAGAACTTGTGAGGGCTGGATATTGATGTCTGCTGAAAAATATGGAATTTTGGATTAAAAAGAATTTTTTTTCTTCTTATCTTCATTCAGAAAATGATCTGTGAGGTAAGTCTTGATTCCAACTGCTGACTTTAGATAACTTCTTTTTAGATTGAGAGGTAAGAAAAACCTTTATATTGCTGACCCATTTTAAAACAGTGAATTCTTTGCTTAAATTGTTGCTTGGGCAGGGCAGGGAGCACAGGAGAGGTGTGAGTCAACAACTGTAAAAAGCCCACAACGCTTTCCTGTATTGTCTGCATTCAAATTGCTTGCATTAATTTCTGAGCTTAAGTATAGAAATTCAGGAACTGGGAGAAACAGTCAGGGGAATTTGCGATTAAAAGTTGAAGTAAATATTTCAGCAATGACAGGAGACTTTCAGCTTGTAGTAGTATCTATGTTAATGTGCTTTTGCAGTTGATGCTTCAAGCATCTTCTGTTGGTGGCTCTTAAAGTACTTCCCAAACCTTGTTTCTTTAAACCACACTGCACTCCCAAGGGTTTTATATTTCCAGCTCGTGTAAGTACTTTGCTAGCAGATGGTACAGTTGCTGCCCCTGTGCATGTGCTGATTGCTGATCCTTAAGGACAGACTGCTTTTGGGGGTATAAGAGAGGGGTCTCACAATTTCCATTAATTCCTAGCCTGCCTGCAGCTGAGACTAAAGAGGTCTCACCTTAAAAAGTGCTGCTGTCTTGTGTGTGTGTGCGAAAACAGATGCTTTTTCACTTGAGTGTGGCTGACCAAAGTGTGATTGGATGGTAATAGCTCATGCATAGTTCTCACTGAGAGCAAGTGCCATGTGAAGGGAAATCTTTATATCCTGTGGAGAGCCCTGCAAACCATCCATTCACCTTGGAAATACTAAACTGAAAGTAAATTCTACTCTCACTCTTGGGAAGGTTAATTACAGCTTGTTCGTTCAGGTGTTTCTCTGTGGCTCTGTCTCTAATGTACTGAATTCTGGTGGATTTATTGAGCTTTCGGGAGGGAATTCTGATTTCATTTTCTTTCTCTTTGTACTATTCAGTTAATACTGTAAGTAAGTGGCATCTGATGCGTGGGTTATATCCCATTTCGATGAAGTGTGCAGCACAGTGGTGTAACACGACTGCCCATCTAGTGCTGTGATACAGATAAGCATCGGTTCTTGCAAAAGTCACCTTGCTAGTTCTTCTTGCTATTGCTTGCTATTCCCAGTTTCCCTTGCACCCCCATGTTTTGCTCAGGCACTAGTTTCTCATTGTCAAGAAGGGAGAAGACTATAATCCAGTCAGAGCTGGTGGATGTCAGTTCTTTCATCTTGGACATGAACATGCTAAAAGGCAGAGTCAGCACCGTTTAGTTCCTGCAAATTATATTCTTCATCACTGCGTTTCTGTTCCCCTCATCAAGCAAAGCTTTTATCGTCTTTCTGTTGGTTTTTATAAGCTGCAGGAGAAGCAGTGGACATTCACAGCTTCTGAACTACCTGTTCCCAGATTCTGGCTGGACAGGAATCTTTTATCACCCCGCCCTATTTTGGATTAATGTGTTGTTTGGTAAGGTTATGACATGCTCTGATCTATCACATTTTTCTGCTTCTGGTTTGAGCTTAGATCCCTGTGGCAACTGCAGAAATAAATCACTGGAGCTCAGTCACAGAAACTCTATCTTGAAACACGTTGCACATGATTCTCAGTTAAATGTTGTTATTAACAAGGATATAGAGTGTGGATTGCTTTTGCATTTAAACAAAAGATTGCAAACCCAGATTGTCTTATTCAGCAAGATTTCTCTTACTTGAAGAAGTTATTTTTTGAAAAACTTGACTCTTAAGTGCTTTTGCTTATGTTGTCAGTATCTGACATTCATTTAAGCTATTCAGTGTGAAAACCTTTTCTGTTTCTTTACCAGTGCTATCGATTAAAATGCAGTTTACATTTCTTGGGAAAATTTTATATTCAAAAATGTCTTTTCACTGTGAGTCAGAATGTACTTTTCCACGGAATAAAAATTCTGGAAAGGAAAAAAATGCTATTGGAGATGTTGAACAAATTATATTGTCATTTCAACCAGGTTATACAAGAAAAAAAGAACGAACTTCAAAGTCAAAATGAAGGGCTCTGGTGTTTTTGTCATATTTTGAGAAAATTAGTACATTCTTCTGCAGTTTTTCAATTTTCTGTTCAGCATTTTCCATATGAAACTCTTTGAGAATGTTCTGTACTGGCCCTAACTCCAAGTTCCTGTTTAATTCAATTGGCAGTTTCAAATTGCATATTAAAAATGAATTATGAAGCTTTTTTGCCTTTGTCTTCAGCCATTGGTGTTTCTTCTAGAACTAATAGAAGAAGGGGTTGTTTCCAGTATTGTATAGTAGTTTGTAGTTCTCATGCTTTAACTGCTGTATCCCATGGTACAATTATTTACAGTAAATCTCTGGTTTTGAAGAAAGCTGGACAGGAAAGACCTTTGGAATGTAGCAGGTTAAAATATAATTTTGCTGTTAGGCTGTGTTGCAGCTTGCAGATTAGACATCAAAAAATTACTGGAATAATTACTGCTGTTTTGGATGCTTTCACATGATGCTCTCCTTGTCAATATTAGTGTGGTCACATCACACCATACTACTATGGTCATTTTTTGGTTTTTAAATATTCCTTTCCCGTTAATTGAAAACACTTTTCTATCCTAAGTAGAAAGGACCTGAGCTCTGCTCAGTAGTGTGCACTGAGGTGTTGCCTAAATTATAGAGGAAACGTACCCTGTGGCATGATCTGTTTTTCACTCCTCTAAAAAAATACTCCATGAGGACAAGGGGGTACCGTGGGGGTGATGGGATTTGGGCTCTGGGTGTGCCTATCCCTGAAGCACCCTGGCTTGCAATGATTCTCTGTAGTGTGAATTGGCTGCTCCTCGGACTGGCGGCAGGAGCTAGCAGAAGGACCAGCTTGGGAAGAGTGCTTTGAGGGCATGTAGTTCCCTCTAGTCTTGAGGAGGGAGCAGATACTGTCACGCTGTTTTGGATAGAAGTTCAGGAAGATAGAAATTCCACCCTATGCTTTTTCAGCATCATAATATTTTTATTGTTAGTGACTTTTTCTTACTGTGCAACCTGTCTGCAATTTAATTAAGCCCTTTATTCCTTGTCCTAACCATTGTGGTCATGAAAAGCAGACATTATAATGTCTCACCACACTTGTCCCTTCTCTGTACTAACCAGTGCTTTCATTTTACCACAGATTATTTTCTAGCCCTTGGATCTCTCCTTTGGATTCTCTCCAGTTAGCCTATTATCTTTCCCGAAGTGTGTTGCCCCAAACCAAACAAGACTTCAGCAGAAGCTTCACCAGAACCAACTGGAGGGAGAGGACTCCTCAACTAGTCTCAATGGTGTCAGAGAGATGAATTTCCTCCTGAGCTTTTCTTCCCCACTCTGAGTTGTCTCAAGTACTTGTGCTCAACTCTGCTGCTGATGTCCATATGATTTGGTAACTAACTCATCTGTTCTCTGCCTCAACTTCCCTACAATTTGAAAAGAAAAACTTGCATATACATTTTACCTCCTATTTAGCTACTTGGTTTTTGGATGAGAGGCACGTACAAAGTAAGTGGAAAATAATCAGTACATTTGCAAGCCAATTTAGAGCTCAGCAGAGGCAAAGAAGGGGACAAGACAATTTAAAAAATCCTGGAAGGTACAGGCAAATGGAACTTTTCAGTTTAAACTAGAACTTTATTTTGGAATTCCTTAAGGAGAGATTGGAAGTCTGCCACACTGTAATAGTCTTGTATTGTAGGAAACCAAGAATGCCTCTTGACCTATATAGTTCACAGATACTAAGTTGTGCAAGTCTGAGCTGTTAATTTTAGAAAGTAAAAACAAGATGAAAACTTTACAGGCTGATTTCCTGTGCTCAGAAATAAACATGAGAACTGCATAGTGCAGATTCACTCTATCATTGAACCCCAACTTTCAACATTTTGTTTGAATGGTATCCACAAAATCCTTGTGGCTGTGGAAATGGCATGTCTCATCAATTTTCTTGATGGCATGCATTCAATCACGTTTAGAATAGAAGATTTGTGGAGGAATTTTCTGTAGGCTTCTGCAAAATTAAATTCATTTCACTTCACAAGAACTCCACTGGAAAAATTTGTGTTCTAAATAGCTTTCATCATTGTGAGTTAGTATGTCCAAGAGAACAGGGTAAATTCAGCTTAGTTTCACTGCATATATTCTTGGCATTTGTATCATTTCAGGGAGTTAAGATGTAATTTTGTAAAGAAACTCAATAGGTTAGTTGCTCAAGCAGCTATAACTGATGGAAAAGAACTGAGTTGGATTTCATATAATAAGATTTTGCTGTGTGATGTAGCTCTCCACTGTGTTTTACAAGTGGAGCCTTCACTGATGCATTTGGTGTTCGTACATACTGCAGAGACCTTTACTGAGAAAGGGAATTTTGCTTGCATATGTAAAAGGGATGACAAATGTCATGTTTCTGTTGGCATTATTCAAAAGCCAGGTGTTACTTTTATGAAACTGTAAACACTCAGGCATTGCAGAATTTTATTGTAAGAGACTGCTGAATTGCATGGACGCGGGTGATTGTATGGAGCACAAGGGATGGATTGGAGGTTCCCTAGATGTTCTCAGCCGTAGTGAGAAGCAGGCCCCTGGATCTTGCAATGTAAGGTCTGAATGAAGTTCTTTCTAGTACTGTAGGAACTCAGCGTTTGCCAAAGTCTGAGAGAAAAGACAGGAATGATGTTTTGGAGCAATTTATTTTTAAGGAGCAAGCTAAATGTTTTGTTTCAACATCCTTTCTTATAGTCTTGGACACAAAAATGTGTATTTAAAGGTGACTTTATTTTGCAAGTTTGGACTCATCCTACTTTGGAATCTAGCCAAGAACATATTACTGAATTTCCAGCCCTAAACGTGTAACGCGTATTTGATTTCAGGTGTGGCTATCCTCATAAACTAAAAAATATGTCCATCCGAGGCCTGAAGAAGAAACAACCAAAGACTTTTAAAGTCAAAATTATAACAGTGGATGCTGAAATGGAGTTCAGCTGTGAGGTAAGAGTCCTCAGCAAAATGCTAGAAAGATGGAGACTGACCTTTGTATTAGCAAAAATAAATTTGAAAAGTTCAGATTATCAGTTCATGGATGGTCTTAAAACTGATCTATTATTTTTATAAACAATGGATTACTTACTCAGGTGCATTCTTCTGTTAAATGACTCTGACCATTCAGAATTTAAAGCTGTTTCCATGAAATCCATTTGACTGTGACACAGCTAAATTAGCAGCAGGCCTGCTTTCTTCATAGGCATTCCAGCACATGATGCAGGGCTTGTTTGTGAGTATATCTACTTCTTCACAAAATTCTTTTTTTTGTAAGTGACAGAGGTCTTTAAGACACTGCTGGCTTGGATAAAGAAGTCTGGTCAGAGCTGTTCCTAAGATGTTGCTTATAAAATAATTTATAAAATGGTACTTTTGTGCTTAGTTGATTTGGGACATTCTCTTCAAATGTGATTTGCCATTTGTAAACTCCAGTTTATTTCTTTAGATGCAATGGCTGGTTTACTTCTCTGGGCAGAAGAGAAAAATGATCAAATGAAAAAGCTAGCTTTTCTTCTATTAGTTATGGCTAATAAGTAAATTGAATAGAGAAATCATGACTGCAGAAAAACATGGAATAAAACAAATATAGCAAGTGATCAATTGTTAAATGAATTGGGCTGCACTATCGAGGAGACAGAACTGTGCCTGATTAATTCCTAATCCAGCAAAAGCAAAGAAAGACATACAGTTATTTTGAGAAGAGGAGTTAGAAAACTGAGGTCCAATGGGACTGGCAAGTCTAATAAGAGACTTGACTGTCTTGTGAGGCATTTAGTATTTCATTTACTATGTCCCTCAGAGACAGAATAGATTAGTCACAAGCAGTGCACTTCTGTGACTTACTGATCTAGAATACTTGCAGGCAGAGTTGTGAAAATAAAGGATTTGGAAAACTTGATTTAGAGATCAGAGTCCTTTATCAAATCCAGCTTGATGTATGCTTTCCTCTGCTATCTCTCCCTTCTCCCCAAATATTGTTTTTGCTGGAATGATTCCCTGCTTTCCATCTAAATATTGCCTGAAAGTTCTTTTGCCATTAAGTTTTTAGTGGCTGACCCATGCAATTAGACAAAATAATGTTTTTTAACATGTAGCCAAACAGAAGAAACAGATGTGCTGCCTCTTCAGTGAAAAAATGAGATATATGTGTGTGAATTCTGGGACCTTTAATCCAAGTTTCTGTCCTCTATGGAGCCAGGCTAGTAAATTACTCTAGAAGACAGGCTCCTGTTCATTTAAATCAGAGTAGCATAAAGACTTGGCTTGGTGCCACTGAAATAGCTGAGGTATGTGAAAGATGGATTTGCTTTCATTGTTTGGCGTTTCTACACTGTGCCCTGACACTCCTTTGATTTCCCCTGGCCTTCTCTCAGTCTCTCCAATTTGTATAAACTACTGAATAAGATTTTTACAAATATTAATAAAGCCTTGCCATGTCCTAGGAAATCAATAGTACAATCCTCATTCCCTGTGCTCATAAAGTGCATGATGCTGTGGTTAAATGTCTACAGCTGCTCTGTGAATCCTTCTCTGGATAGGAAGAGGAGGTAGAGCATTTTAACTATTGCACCTTTGCTGTAGACAGCAGTAGGCATATTTCATTGAAAAGCTAAAGCTGAAGTAAGAGTTCATAGGAGAAAGGCAAATGGTAGCCTGGTTTGCTTGACTAAAATGTAGCGAATTCATTCAAGACATACCTGTTTTTCTTAATTTTCTTTTTCTTTTAGATGAAGTGGAAAGGAAAGGACTTGTTTGATCTGGTGTGCCGAGCACTTGGTTTAAGGGAGACTTGGTTTTTTGGCTTGCAGTACACAATAAAAGGAATGTGCACCTGGTTAAAGATGGACAAAAAGGTATGGGAAACAAAAAATAACAGCGTGCAAATTTTCTACTTATAAAAAGATTTACTTTTTTAGCACAAGAGCTGAAGGAATGTGTTACATGACAACTCATAATTTTAGATGGTATCTTTTTTAAGACTAAAGTTTGTTGTGTTATTTGGTCTGATTGCTTCTATCGCATTTGGCCTTAAGTATCACACACCAATCACCACTATAATGCACTGATTGCTATTAGGTTAAAGCTCACATTGCCCTTCCTTCTAAAATATGGAAAGGCTGCTTTAAGTGAATTATTGTCTGTTTTCTGATTTTCCTCTGGAATATTATTTTGAGACACTTATGTACTATTTTTGCTGCTGATCTTATTTTATCTTTAAACAGGTTTTAGATCAAGAAATCCCCAAAGAAGATCCCATTAGCTTTCATTTTTTGGCTAAATTCTACCCAGAGAAGGTAGAAGAGGAACTATTACAGGAAATTACCCAGCATTTATTCTTCCTTCAGGTCAGCAACAGTTTTTAACCATCAATTCCTTCTGTTTTTACCCCAGTCCTTTTGTATTGTCTTTGATCTTGTTGGCAGCTGTGAGTCTCAGAATGATTCTGCTGGCTTCAGCTGTATCACTGTTTCTGTAAAGATCTCATTTTTATGAAATACAAACATTTCTCCTGACTGCTGTGGTTTTGTGTACTGGTAAGCTGAATGTTGTTTGCGTTCTGCAGGTTTTTGTTCTCTTGATGGCTTCTCTTACTGTTTGTGCTAGGAATGGGAGTTAAATTGCTGAGACCTGTAGTTTCATGTAAAATGACTTTTACACCTAGCAGTTTGGCTGATAATTTCACATCTGGATATTCCAGACTTGTTTTGCTGTTGGAGTATGTGTTTAAAAAAAAAAAATCCATGCAGTGAGGCTTTTGCCCTAACTGGTCAGTGCTGAGAAGTATAATGTGAAGCCATCATTTTTATCAGCTTCAGAAGTTATTGTGAGGACTGTCATCTAGTCTGCTCTGGGCGCAGCTAGGTTGGATGAAGAGAGTCTCAATAGCTCCTTGTCATTGTCATCTTAGACCTGCTGGTGTAACCTCTTGTGTAACCGTTCCCTAACCTAGTTCTTTCAAAATGAGCAGAATTAGAAGAGACCTGTTATTAGATGCACACAGTGTGTGTGGGAGTGACTACACAAGCAATTATGGTGGCAGTTGTGAAGGTGGAGAAGAGGGAAGGAATGGTGATAAGGAGTTGGGGACAATGGCTTTTTCACGCATATCAGCTGTAGATGGAACAAGACCTGTGACTACAGCCTGTCCCTGAAACTAAAACTTGCGAGTTCTTAAAAATAGACCAGGTGGTTACTGGGAGATCTTGTTGTGTATGACTGTAGAAGGCATAATCACCAGAAAACAAGAACTCCCTAACCTGTCCTTAAATCTTCATTTTGGATTGTAGGGAAAAAAGATCATAGAATTTGATAGCCATTCTGAAATACAGGTTTGTTCATCTAGCAAGTTTCAAAAGGAGTGGAGCAGCGTACACAGCTACAACTCAAAGAAAGATTCACCACAGTGTGGGATCCTTTTAAAGACAAAGTCTGGAGGCATCATCATATTGTCTGATAGGCCCTTGATGAGAAGTGCTGTTCCCTTGGTATGGAGTTGGTATTCTTCTGAAACGTCCAGACTTGCACACACTGACTTCTGCCAGTCAAATTAGCCAGTCTGAGTTGTCTTCCCTACCCCATTGAACTGGGTGCCTGCTACTCATGCTAGAGAATAGATCTCCAGCCCTGACAAATCTTCATTACAGATAACAGAACCTATTTCAGCTCTGCCATAAGGCAGCTACTGAAGAGCTGCAGGATAGCAGTACTGTGCTCAAGAGCAGAGTTGTGAGCTGTGAGAACGCAGCTTGGTCTGTATGCCATGGTGGTTCTTACAAATTTACAAATTTCCATGAGATGGAAGCCAGTAAAAGTAATAATTAACCCCACACATGCATTGATGCTGGTAGCTTTGCAGGGGCAGCTTTCTTATCTGCCACTTGTTTTCTTTTTGTCCCAGAAGTTGTTAGGGTTCTTTTAGCTCCATTAAAAAGTAGATGAAGGAGCAAATTCTTGGAGTGCAATGCTTCGTTATCAAAATAAAGATGCATCAACCAGGAAAAGCCATGCTGTGGCTCCACAGCTGCAGCAACAGGCCATAGCTATAGCAATAGGTACACAAGCATTGAGTTTTGGATGGTCACTTGTTGGTCAGCTGTTTGTTCCAATGTCTGTGACATCCAGCTTGCCTCCTGAGTTGCTGTGGAATCCTCTGCAAATTACAGCCTTCTGGTGTGTTGCTTTATTCTGGTAGCTTTCAGCAGTATGTGTCTGTGCAAGTAGATTGGGTGTATGAAATAAATTCAATCTGCATCTGTAAATAAACACAGTAAATACACTTGTTCCCTGAGGAGGATGTGTTAATGAAGTAATGGGAAAATGCTGTTATTCCGAGGGTTAATATACTAACTAGAACTTCATCCAGAACTCTTCAACACTTGGCAATTTGTTTCTTAAGCGAGTTTTGGAAAGGAATGAGAGGGGCAGAACTCTTTTCCTAGTCTTTTAATCCTGATTTTTTTCACTTTTTTCTTTTCTCCTTGAACCTGCCTTGACTAGCAGATATGCAATTAGCAAATTCTTCTCATTCCAAAGTAGAAAAACAAGACTGAAACAAATTTGAACTTGCAAAGTTTCCTGACTATAAGAACTTAAGATCACACCTGGATGCTAATAGGAAAAACATGTATGGACATCTGGATGCCTACAGATTTCAGCTCTACTGACTATTCAGACCTTTACAAATTAATGTGGCATAACAGCTTTCTGCAAAATGTGTGAATAAATGTAAATGACTAAAGCTAAATGTTGTCAGTTTAAAGATTAGGCAATTTGCTCCTTCATAAAGAAGTATAACAAAATGTCCAGGTGAGAATTGATCAGAAAAAAACCCCCAAAAACCCCAGACACTTATGGGGGATTTATCTTAAGTTGTTCTAAATTCTGAAACGTATGATTTGCACCATGGAATATGAAAACTGGAGCTTTCCAATTTGGAAGAAAAGTCTTTTCAGTCTTTTCATTCTTTCCATTTTAACAGCTTAGAAAGAATTTTCCCTGTACTATAACTCAGGTTCATATATTGTGCTCACCAGAGACCAAATTTAAAAGAAAAACTTTCTTGATGGTTCATTTCAGTTCACAGTACCTACAGTGCCAAAGCGTATGTGTAAAGATAGCTCAGTGCTATCTCAAGTAATTTTTCTTTTTGGAAATGTTGAAGACTGTGCATTATGCAAAATTTTCTTGTCTTGTGCTTGTTAGTAGACTAAATACATTACACCTGAGAGGAGGATTTGTGAAGATTAATTTCCCTTTCCCTCTTTAGGTTTTCAAGTAAAAATTACCCAGCTGATTTAAAATCAAGAAACATCTTACAAACTATTACACCTCTGATCTTGGTAGCACCATGGATTATTAAAATGAAAAGAATGTTAAAAGACTCTTTACCATTTATATTGGGCTTTTATTTTTAAGCCCCTATGTTTTTGTTGTGCTCAGACTACTGTAGTTGAATAAATTAAGTGCCTTATTGCCAGCTTCCCTTTGTGGGGTCTCCTTTATTTTCTCATTTTGGAAAGCTTGAGAATGTATTATTATGGTTTTCAGTATGTCTCTGTCCTTGGCAATATTAGTCAGCTGGACAGCCCTGAGCAATCTGGTCTAGTTGGACCTGATTTGACTAGATGACCTCCAGAGGTCCCTTCCAACCTAAAATTTGATGTTTTACATGTTGTAAAGCTGACTTTTCCAAAGCAGGAAGAAAAAGAAGAATTGTTAAAAGGAATGAAGTGCTGACAATAAAATTCATGTTTTATAATGCATTCTTTTTCAGGACTCTGTAAATGTGTGGAGATGGCCGACTGGCATTTCTATGAACTTAGAATTAAGACACTTTAACTTTCAAAAGTTGGTGGTTTGTTTTTTTTCCCGCATTAAATGTAATGCTAAATAAAGGCTTCCGGTGTTTCTGAATGCCATTTTATTGTTGCTGTTATTAACTCATAATGGTGATGTTTGGTGCCAAGTTATAGTCTGGGCATGTCTAGTTTCATTTCAAGCCTGATGTAAGTCCTGACTTTGAACTTCTTTAAATTGCTCCCTTTTTCTCTTGATTTAGGTTAAGAAACAAATTCTGGATGAGGAAATCTATTGTTCTCCAGAAGCAACAGTTTTACTGGCTTCTTATGCTGTTCAGGCCAAGGTTTGTGCATAGAGGTGCTATTTTTATTGATTTTTTCTTTTTTTTTAACCAACACATATACATGCTGGTGTGTAAAACACAGCAGTGTTAAAATTTGCTGTTAAAGAAGTAGGTCATCCTGGTAGGTCATCCTGGTAGGTCATCCTGGTAGGTCATCCTGGTAGGTCATCCTGGGAGGTACAGGCACAGCTAGAAAAATAAGCATTAGATGCCACTACAAGGATTTTTTTTGCAACTTAGGGGATTTCTTTGGACCTAACATTTTAATGTAATCTTTCTCCCAGCGAGAATTATTCCCTGTTGTTTTAAAAAATGTCCATGGATACAGCAGGTGCTGATACCAGAGCTCACAATGGAAGGACATGATGTTTTTTAGTATCTCTCAGAACATAGTTCACTTCATGCCACCAAGAGCCAAACTTATACAACGGCAGGAGGCGAGCACAAATTCTTAGCAGGGCTGGCCCTCTGCAGCAGCCCAGCCTATATGCAGTAGGCTGTAGGAGTAGGGAAGCCTACACTCCTGAACGTAGTATGTAGTTCAGAGAAGGGTATGAAGTCATGGGAAGTTCCTTTGTATCTGCAGTTACCGAGAGCTGCAGGCTAGGACTGAAGTCTAAGGTTATAGGCCACCTTAGTGGCTGTATTGGAGCCACGGGCATAGCACAAAGGCTGAAAGTATCTTCCATGGACAGTTCAGATGAGGGGAGCTTGTTTATTATGTGTTACCCTGTATATGGGAGAACCAAAACAAAATCTGTCTCAAGCGATTGCATCAAGCTATGCAAGCAACGAGTTCTTCATAGTTCTGCATCTTACAAACTGAAGTATCTTTTCTTTTCTTGGGGCAGTATGGTGACTACGACCCGAATTTTCATGAGCCAGGCTTTCTAGCCCATGATGAACTTTTACCCAAAAGGGTAAGTCTTTATTTGGTATAAAACCAAATCTTTGAATCTACTCTTTGCAGCACAGGTATTGCTGTGGGATTAACCAGAGCAGTAGAAACTGTTTGTGTTTGCCCTGAACTTGGCAAAATGACCGAGCTGTGAACTGCATTGCTGCATTCACATTGCTTGGGAGAGGCAGCACATGTATTTGTATCTTCAAAGGAAACCAAACTCCTTCCTTTCTCTGTAGGTCCTCAGGCAGTATCAGCTGACAGCAGAGATGTGGGAAGAAAAGATTACTGCTTGGTATGCTGAGCACAGGGGTATCGCCAGGTATTGAAATAATTTCATTCTTTGGAAATCCCATACATTTCAGTAACTGGTTATTTGCTGTCTTCAGTGAAATTTGGCTTTTGTAGAGTGAGCAAAGAAATACTGGTTTGCAAGCTGTGATGTTAATAGGTTAATTTATAACTAAGGATAAGAAACACCCACTCATCTGGGGTAAAAAGTGTCTTTTGTAGGGCTCCAAGTGTTGTAAATTGGGCTTGCTTTGAAGAGAAGATGAGGGCTCTTGCAGAGTGCCACGACCTAACATATCTAAAACAGAGTCCTGTCTCATCAGAGTCCATGTATGCCAGCAGAGAGAAGTTCCCGCAGAAAGTTTGAGCTGTATTGAATTTGCAGTTATCACTGAGAGATTAGTCTTTTCAATAAAGGCCGTTAGCTACCTGGAGTTGCTAGTGTGTCCGCTCTATGCAGCAGCTGCCTTTCTGGAGCCATATCACACCAGTCTCCCCCTCCCCCTAGAATAAAAGAAAGAATCTGATAGATTTTATACTTTGTGAAAATCATGGCTCAAAAGGGTGTCAGCATACTTAGCAAGGAACCAAAACAGTGAAGCCATGGCATCGTAATTCCGGGACTCAGTTTTGGTCCTAGTCCACGTAGACATTCAGCTACTTCTAACACATTCAGCATGCCTGGTAATGCAATTAAACAAGATGTAGGAGCTGTTGGCACCCAGAGGCAGCCTTTCCTAATATTTCAGTTCAATTTCTCTTTGGCTGTTCTAGATGCTTCTTAGCACTATTTTTACAGAATATTTTCCTCAAGACTTATTGATGCCTCACCTTGAAAGGAGAAGAATGGCGGGTGGAGAGATTCTCACCCTTCTTTGGCCTCTGCCCAAAGATCTGTTTAGAATCCTTTCTCCGTGAACTCTATTTCCTGAAGGAAATGCCCTCATATCATGGAAAACAATGGTAGGGTAGGTTTCCAAGATGTAATAATGATGGAGTGGCAAAACTAACACAAGGATAAGACTGGACTAGAATTCTAATAAAGATTGCACTATACATGATTCAAAATAGGTACAGCTTAACTATTTTTGTTCTGTAGAGATGCTGTTTTTATTATCCTTTTTCTATTGTTTAGAGTATGATGGCAAAATTAAAGAAAGTACGAAGAACCAGATTGCCTGTTCTTTTCTAAGTGGGAAATGTAGAGTTGGCTAGGACAGAAAGGTTGGAAAGGAATCTCCAAGTATAATCATGGCCTTATTCTGTAGGGATGAAGCTGAGATGAACTACCTGAAGATTGCCCAAGACTTGGAAATGTATGGTGTCAATTATTTTCCAATTGCTGTAAGTGCTTTATTTTAGCAATTTTCAATTGCTGTAGATGATGGTACTGTCTTTTTAAAATCCTCCAGGGAGTTTGGAACTGGGACTCCTGGCTTCTGCTTTTCTCTGCTGATGGTGGGCTGTGTACTGATTGTCCTGAGTTGGTTGACTTGCCTGCTAAATGAGTAGGTGAACAAAACAGTTAAGATTAATGTTTTACAATCTGACAAAGGTCTTGAGTAACTCTGGGTATGTAATAGGAAGAAGGAGAAATAAACTAAAAGTTTGAGCTGCTATAGTCAACCTAGAGGACTGGGTTTATTAGCTAGCAGTGACAACATTCATAATATTTCGTGGAAATATCAATTTCCTAAAAATACAGATAAATATCAATGTATTAGAATAAGTGTGGTTCTTGTCTGTGGTTGTTTAATGCCACCATAAATGGCTTTTACTGATATCTATTGTTTTTTAGCAAAATAAAAACCATACAGATCTCCTACTTGGAGTTGATGCCAAAGGTATTCATATCTACAGCATTAACAACAGGTTCTCTCCAAATAAGTCGTTTGAGTGGAGTGCTATCAGAAACATTTCCTATAGTGAGAAAGAGGTATGATGGCTTTGATATATTATTCTTTTTATATGGGCATGGGTGTGGACTGGGATTCTTGGAACAGGCTAAAAGCTGTCTCTGTTTAAATAATTTTGGGGAGAAGGGGAAAATCCTAGGGAGCTTTGTTACAAAACTAAAAATAACAGACCTGCCTTTCAGATGTGCTGCATAACCTTGGTTCCCCTAGGAGCCAGAGACTGCTCTGAGCTTTCCAAACTTGTGGAGCCCACTGTTCTGGTTCCTTCCCTGCTGCTTGTCCTTTGCAAAACAAGTGTGTTGATCTCTGAAAAAGATAGATGTTATGAATGCCACTGTGAGTAGCTTCTTCAGTTATCTCAAGTAAAGACTTAATGCTGTTTTCATATGCAGAAGCTGTCCTTGTAGATGAGGTTTGAAGCACACTTGCAGGAGGAGACATGCAGAGAGATGTACATGTTTTTCTGTCTGAATTCAGCCAGTTCATCAGTGCATGATTTCAGTCTTCAGCACAACCCTACCATTGCAATGTCACTGTGACTTCAGAGCCCATCTTTTACTTGTAGAAAGTATAGTGGCGAGTGGGTGAAATTTAGTCTCATTACAAATCACGTGGCTACATGGAAGGCTATAATCAGAAAAACAAAACTAGAAAAACTAAATTGGTACTGGAATACCTGGAATTTGTCAGCCAAAGGGTAGCACAGACTGTTCCATTTTCTGTGGGCCCTTTGAAAAACACTGAGGATGAGATTTGCTGTCCAGAGTTAGATGTGCATACATTAAATCAGGGAGGGCAGCCTACAGGAGTTCTGCCTCCAAAAAGTTTTTGGTCCTTGCGTGACATTAAACTTCTCCTCTGGTCTGTGAATAAATTGCTTTAACTCCCTATTGTTGGGAAATTGGGCAACCCTGTATTAAAGCTCCACTATATTCAGTGACACATTCACAGCCCTGCTCCTCACAAGGCAACACATTCAACCAGTTGTTACCTACAGGGTGAAACGAGCTGTAGGACATTATGATCTTGGTGACTCAGATGGCCTGAAATTATGCATTGCATTGCAAATGAATTATAGGAATAGAGTGCTAGCTAACCCATGAGTCACAGGAAACAGGATCTTAAAGAATGGAGCCATATTTTGTTATGCAGCCAAACTGAGCACAACATACGAAGTGAAACAGTGTGTGCTGACCTGGCAGCATGAAAGCCCTTCGTGTCCTCTGGAAACAGCTTGGGAGATAGGACTGAAAATGTGAGAAAGCAGGAGCTCCAGGACTGTTATCTGATGGTCAGAAGAACAAGTCCTTCAGGCCCTGGATACATTTTGTTTACACCTGCAATGATTGGTATTCAGAGAGGTGTTTGACATCTCCCTGACTTTAAGAATATGACTACTTTGGGGGATTAGTAATGTATTCTGTTTTCCTGATAACCAGTACTTATTCCAGTGTTGTTAGTATAGTTTGCAATGCATAGGCAGTACTATTATGAAAACCACCATCCAAACTGGCACCGGGGTGAGTCTGTGGGAGGCTTTATCTTCTAACAGCCTGCTACGGGAGCAGATGAGGAGCCTGTGTAACAGCAGCCCTGGTTCTGATTCTTTTGAGCAAAACACTTTTGTGTGTCACTCTCTCCACATTTGTGGCATAAATCACTGCTTCCCTGTAGAGAAGTAGAGATGGGCTAAAGTTTGCATTAGTATTAATAGTTTCAGCTTTGTTTTTCCTCCTTCTCACTGTTTCCTTTCTTTTTTGTTTTGCCTGTATAGTTAACTATTAAACCTCTTGACAAAAAAGCAGAAGTCTTCAAGTTCTTTTCCTCTCAACTCAAAGTGAACAAATTGGTAAGTGTGCTGCTTTTCTTCTTTAAAACTGACCCTGGTAATACTGACTGATACCTGGGTGAGAAATACTGTTTGTAAAACCTGGAGAGGCCAGGGAGCATTGAGTTTCAGCATGTGTTTTCCTGAGGATTTTTCTGTCTGGGAAGTCAGGGTGCATACGTTTGTCCTCTCTGGGAAAGGGAGATGATGGGTTGAAAGCGAGATGTGAAAGGAGGCCCAAATCACAAAGGGAAATCCAGATGCTGGAAGGGGAGGATGCAGCATATGGAAAGGTACAAAGCCACTGCAGCATCTGCCTATCTGGCTGCTGTGGGTTGTTAATCAGTTACTGCCTCTGCTTTTCTGGGAGAAGCAACAAGGAAGAGACCTAATCAACTGGCTAATTGTATCATCACTGATTGCTTCCTAACACCATCACAGGGGCTGGGTTACCTCTCAATAAGCTTGTGGAGGGGCCATCACAGGTGACCATTCCCATAGCTACATCTTGTGTACTCTTGGCCTAGATCTATTGCCTGTTCTTATTCAGGAAAATGGAACCAGAGGGGGATGAAGGACAGAAGGAACCCCTCATCCTGTTACGAACTTTTCTAAACTACTATGTACCTGGGTACTGAGCCTGCCCTGGGTGCTGTTTCTTGAAGGGAAGCAACTGCCAGCACTTGTGCTGAAGTCAGAATTGTCAGCTTGTGTTCTGTGAGGCCAATGTGGGGCTCTTTGTCCCTCTGGCTGGGGCACAAGTACATCAAAATCGCATTTGCTTTGCTTTTCCTATACAGATTTTGCAGTTGTGCATTGGAAACCACGACCTATTTATGAGGAGAAGAAAAGTGGACTCAATAGAGATCCAGCAAATGAAAGCACAAGCCAGGGAAGAAAAAGCTAGAAAAAAGGTAGATTCTTTCTGCTCCTCTATTGTTGAAAACACTGATTATTATTCCAGCTGGTGCCCTTGCTGTCCATGCATTGCATCAATATATGTGTGGGAGGTGAGAAAGTGCAGCAGGATTGAATGTGGGAACAGCTCTAGTGTGTATGCAGCATCTGAGGATGTAAGTGATGTTTGTGAAACTGAATAGGTGATTGCAAAGATTCGGGGTATGTAACAGATCGATCCAAGTGCTCTTCCAGCAGTCTGAAATAACCGGTATTACCTGTTAGAGAAGTTCAGTGCTGCAAAGTGCAAGCAGCTTCAGCATTGCATCTCTGTTGAATATCAGTCCACCAGCTAGAGAGCAGTCCATTCTTTATTAGATTCATTTGCTGTGCTGCCTCAGGCCCAGATGAGATTCTGCTGCAAACCCACAAATGTGGTATTGCTCATTTTGTTTCCAGATGGAGAATCAAAGGCTGGCCAGGGAGAAGCAGCTCCGAGAAGAAGCTGAGCGAGCCAAAGAAGAGCTGGAAAGGCGTCTTTTCCAGCTGGAGGATGAAGCCAGGCAGGCCAATGAGGCCCTGGTGAGTAGCACATTAGTCTGAATATTCTTGTGCTTGATGGGCTTTCTTAGTTTGGAAGCTCTTTTTTTTCCTTATGGCTCAGACAAGGCTGGAGAGTTTCTGACCACTGGTGGAGAGGGTGTGCTGGAATACATGGGAAAACCCTGATCTGCCATAATCTCCATTTGCTGTGAGCCATTTGCTCCCTGTATTTGGTTCACAGTGCTTTATTCAGGCAAAGAGGGAAGAAAGGAAGGAACCTTGGAGTTGAAATTGGGAGAAGAGGGCATGGTGCACTAGCAACTGAAGGGGCCAACTTCAATTTTTCGTTGATGTCTTTGTCCAACTCTAAGCCAATGTATCTCCTTGCTTTGTAGAAGTGAGAGGCAGGAAGGAAGTTAGGCAATTCTGGAGCAGAGGATGAACACCAGACCCTACAATTATGTTTACTATAGTTTTTATTTTAAGGAATAATACTTTTATCACTTCATCTTTTGGGAAAAGATGTCCTGTTTCTGTCTGCAGGGGTGATTTTGTAGATGTTAGACAGGGTAACTAAGAAAAATTTTCTTCTTAGCTCCGATCCCAGGAAGCAGCAGAGTTGCTGGCTGAGAAAGCTCAGATTGCGGAAGAAGAGGCAAAATTGCTGGCCCAGAATGCTGCAGAAGCTGAGCAAGAGCGACAGAGGCTGGAGATCACAGCTCTGAAAACCAAGGAGGAGAAACGCCTCATGGAGCAAAAGATGCGGGAGGCAGAGCTGATAGCAGTGAAACTGGTGAAGGAGTCTGACCGGAGGTTAGATTTGCTTGAGTGGGGTTGTGTGGTCTCTACTGGGATGCCTGGGTGGAGGGAGTGCTGCTTTTCTCAGAGCTAAGCCTGGGAGGGAAGGATTGTTCCCGAAGCAACACTTCAGAGTGACTAAGCCTTCTTGCATCTTATTTGTTCCACCTGGTACCAGTGGTTGTGATGCAGGTCAAGAATTTTAGAGGATCAGATGCAAGGCTTTAGAGATGTTTAGTATTAAAGATCCAGAATGCAGAAGCATTTTCTATTTAGCATTATCAAAAGAGCAGTGGCTACCTAGCTATCTAAATTTACCGATCTGTATACCTTGTGATTATAAGGCTGTTTTAATTCATTAGTACCAAGTGATGGTCTCTTGTATCCCTTTTAGATCTTTGAGAAGTGTAAACCAGGTAAACTTGTGTGGAATATAAACCCACTCTGTGAGTGTTTGTGTGTTCCATAACACTGTGCTGCCTGAAATTGCAGAGCAGACCAGTGTTGACAGAGGATGTTTAACCTTGCTATTAAGGGCCTTCTGTTTATTTTAGGGTACTGCCAAAAAGCTTGCCAAAATAAAGAGCAGATATGTTGCACCTCTCCCCACCTCAGGGATCTCTGACAGCCTGGAGAATCTGTATCAGCAGGTCATAACTGAGCCCATGGAAATTAGGAGTAGGAAAAACATGTTAATTCAGCTAGTTTGTGCAGGATTGTCTTTGAAAGCATGTGTCGTGCTGTGTCCAGTTAGTTCTCCATGTGACCATCCTACCACAAGTGTCTTTGCGTAAAGAAATCACTCACAGTAATGGATCTTGTTCTCTGGAAGCTAGTGAGGTGCGTAGCTCTGAAATCCATGTGTTGCTTTATACTGGAAATCATCAACCATTCATGTCAAGATATTTGTCTTACAGAGCCAAGGAAGCAGAGCATCTGAAACAAGATCTGCATGAAGCCAGAGAGGCTGAACGGAAAGCAAAGCAGAAACTCTTAGACATAACCAGGCTTAATTATCCTGTAAGTTTCTGCTCTACTGGGCACCACTTCATCTTTAGAGATAGTCAGAAGTTGATCGCATTTTTATAGCCCCCATCAAGCTGAGTAGTGGAATGTCTGCATCCAACTGGGGGACAAACACCTATAGGACCAACTGGTGCTTAATCACAGTGCAGCTAGCATGGAAGTTGTATTTGTTCAGGGCAGTGAGTGAGGATGACAAGAAAGGCAAGACAAAAGTTAAAAACAGGACTGGTGTTGGGACTTAAGGAGCAGAGATTCTTGCCTGCATTCATGCCTAATACTGACCCTGTGCCATACTCAGGCAGGCAACACTTTGTGGAGGTGGTTGTACTGAGCCAGCTGTGTTGTCCTGGCATGTGAATTGCCTGTGAGTGTCTTTAGGCAAAGCAGATGAAGCTGTCTCCAGCAACAAGGCAGCACTAAGGCTGTGTGCCCCAACTCCCTCTTCTGCTCCAGTTTTGCCGAGAATAGATTTCCATTCTCTGCTGAAATAGATAGGAACATTGCAGCCAGGAACATTCTCTGCCCTTGGATCTGTGGGTTGTGGACTTCAGCAGTTCATCTGGGGCCACTCAGGTAGAGGGGAAGGGCTGCAGGAGCATCTGTGTGTCTCAGAATCCATGGGTAACTTATGGAATGGCTCAGCATGGCATTCTTGCAGAAGTTGGGGAGATAACCCCGAAATCAAACAATCAGATCTTATTGACAGTGCTTGTGTTGCCTCTTTCAGCACATGGTCAAGTACCCACAATACTTGCCAACTGACACCAGAGATGCCAACTTTGACAAAGGATCCATAAAGCTGGATTTGAAGGACATTGACCTCAAAAGACTATCCTTTGAGATAGAGAGAGAGAGGTATCAGTATGCTTAAGGTGTAAATAAATGAGAACGTTAATCATGGAAAGTACAGAAAGGAAAAAAAAAGTCTTTGGGAATCACAGTTTATCCTTTTAACAACTCAGGATGGCCTTCTACTTGTTACCTACAGCTGGAGGCCTTTTACTGAGCTGGTGTGGATTATGTCTGTGTAAGACGAGTTATTTACACAGGGGAAGAGTGTTCTGGTGGCATCAAGCCATGACAAGTCCAGAACCCTTCTGTTGTGGAGAGCATTGTCAGGGGCAAAGTACTTTGCCGAAGTAACAGAGAACAGAAGTTTCCCTCTAGTGTTCAAGTATGGTATTGCTTTGATCTAATACATCGAGAGGCTTTTCCTCTCTTGGTCTGGAAGGAAATGCTTGGTAAAAAGTTGTAAGTGTGTGAATGCTGAAGGGTGGAAGTGAACCCCCTTCTCACTGGGTCATGGGAGTCAGGCTGACATGTGCCAGACTTCGTTTTGCCTATCAAAATACCAAAATGAAACAAAGAACTTCCTCTCTCGTCCTTGCACACACACCTGTTCTTGCGCTATGTCATGCCAATAAGCTTTTTGTCTCCAATGTGTGCACTACAGGCTAGACTACTTAGAAAAGAGCAGAAAATTTGAAGATCGACTGAAAGAACTGAAGTCTGAAATTCATGCTTTGAAACTAGAAGAAAAACAGTCTGGGCTTTACTCTCATTGGAATGAAGTACTGGGATCCTTGGATCGCTCCTTAGGGAACGTATGTACCCTAAATACCTGCTGCTTTTTTCAGCATGAACCATAAAAGAGGATAGTGTGGGTGTGCCAAAGGTAGTTACTGTATTTCAGTTCAAGGAACGTGCTTTAGTACCCTTGATAGTAAAATTTTAATGTGAACACAGACAAGGAAAATTCATGTTAAAACAAATCTAAGAAGTTTTTCCTGGGCGGGATACCAGTACTATTAGCAAAAAATAATCATCTTATTTCACAGATTATGAAGTCACAGTAAGGGTTTAAGGTCTTGGAGCAAACTAAATTGTTGTAACTTAGTAACACATTTAAATGTGGTTCCTCATAGAACCATAGAATGGTTTAGGTTGGAAAAGACCTTTGAGATCATCAAGTCCAACCGTTAATCTAGCACTGCCAAGCCCACCACTAAACCATGGCCCTAAGCGCCATGTCTACATGTCTTTTAAATACCTCCAGGGATGGTGACTCAGCCACTTCCCTGGGCAGCCTGTTCCAAGGCTTGACA
>NW_009219149.1:0-31625 GCF_000690835.1 Fulmarus glacialis
CTGGCAGGAGAGACGCCTTACCAGAGAGCTTGCTGAGGCCGTTCCTGTATTTGTGCTCAGCCAGGCGCTGTTCCTGCCAGCTCGCAACCACTGAGGTGCGATTGACAGACACTGTGAGGAGAGGTGGAGGCTCCCATCGGCCGCCGATGGCAGTTGGGGATGTATCACCACAGCCAAAACCCAGCTGGGGCTTGATGAGCTATAGACAGGCTATTACTCAGGTGAATCAAATATCACATCCTACCCAGGCCAACAGGAGTTGCACGACACTCACTTCTGATGGAAATAACCCCTACAGCTCAGGAGCAGCTGGTCCCCCTCTTCTGCGAGCCGCATATCAGAATTTTCATATGTGGCTACAATTCACATGGTACAGACTCCAAATGGATGTTGAAGCAAGAGTCTGCAGATCTGCGCGTTTCTGATGGCCCTGAAGGGAATGACAGGGACTCCTCAGCGCCTCTGTTACAGCTCAGTTGGCTAGTATGGGTACTTAATAAAAAACGTACTTTGACAGCTCCTGAATTCCTGCTCTTAGGATGATGAACTTCAAATAGTGTATCATTACTGCTACTTCTGGCATCATCACTGAGTTCCACAAACACAGAGAAATACACATAATTAGAAGGCAGACTGGTGGAGGCCAGATTTGCATCGTATGTTCACACTCATGAACATACAAAGGGGTTTTTTTGTTGTTTTCCATTAAAAATATGGCTTCTTACATAGCCTTTTCAGAGGATTATAATTAAGTGCTGAAATACGATTAAATAGTAAACAGTGTGCAAATGCAGCTGTTCAAATCACAAACCAGAGCACACATACCCCTCCAAAGATTAAGCACAAGTCTGGTTACATGTTCCAAACCCGGAAAACGACAAGCCTATGCATTAACACATCAAGCCACTTTTGAAGGTACACCTGACATAAGAAATGAGGGGCCGGGCTTGGGGAAGTTGCTTACTTGATCCATCCGTAACACACACACAGCTCCAATGCTCAGTCACAGGGCAGGGATCAGCAATGGGACGGCGCAGGGAAGCAGTACATGATACGTGATGCTGAAGCTTAGTGTATTCTTTCCATTTCCCATACAGCAATCCACTTACCTCTGTGTGAATACAAACTCTTAATCAAAATCTCAGTCCAGGTGAAGTTTGGAGAGAATCTGAAATCAGTCTGAAGTTTGCAGGGGACACTGCTGTTTCCAGTGAGAAACTATAGTACAACCATTTTAGAATACAGAGACCTGACTACAATCTGCCTGTCCAGGTAGAGGTTTATTTACTAGAATGCGCATGAGATCTGGGCAACCAATATCATAATCAACCAGTGATTCCCCTGTGGGCCAGCAGGTCTCTCAGTCAGACCATTCTCTCGGACATCCTCAGCCCTTCGTACTTCACACACCAGTTGACAAAAGCAGCCCTTACACTACTTACATATTTTACATATAAGTAAATTTTCCGGGAACTTTTCAACCTCAGCTATTTAATGACCAAGACAGTTCTGCCACTGGGACCAAGCTTCGTACCTACAGTTTGTATACTGCTCCAGGCTTAACAGAAGTACTGTATTCAACCCACAATTCACACTGGAAACTTAATTTACAAGTAGCCATGCCGGAGCCGTAACTGGCATGGGACATCCTTCCCAAGCAGAGCAAGCGTTTAGAAGAGAGGAAAGGTTTAAACCATGGGACGCTACTTGGAACACAGGATGTCACTTTCAACATGGTAAGCAGTGGCAGTCACTGAGGTAAATAAGATCGACCTTCTCATTTGCAGTGCTTGTCACAGCTCCACCTGTGGCTGGATTTGCATGCCACAGCTCCTCTCTCCTTGCTTGGAACTTTATAAATCTGGTAGCGCTTTTTTAATAGAAATAATAAATTCTTAATGCAAATAGATACTCTTATGTGTGTTTGCAAATAATGTGACATCTCTTCTGTGTTGTTTCCACTTAGAGTATGCAGAATAGTAATTTTTAGAATTACAGTTTGTTACAGAAAAAGAACTGTAGAGCTTTATTTACTAATCACCTTCGTTTACTTTTATGAAAACTTTTTTCCAGATCAAGAGTACCAACATGCTTTGTCTTGAAAATTCTCCACCACCCAAAACATTGTGAGTGCTGTTCACTTTTGTCAAGCAGAAATGAATTGTATGGTTAGAAAATTCCTATCTGTAAATCGTTACCTTAGAGTCTATCCATTTTAAAGTCCATGTTGTTCAGAGATAAGATGCATGCACCCGTTGTGTGTTTTCCCCATCCCTCCATCATGTACACAGTAAACACATGGACACAGTAAATTTGTGTATTTGATCATCTGTACAATAGCACACTTCTTTTCCAATCACGCTTTTAAAGATGCACACTAATTTGAGCAAAAATAACCTGAAATAAAACTATGTCACCCTCACATAAGTCATCATTCTTTATAACAATGGGAGAAGCTCCTGAGAGAAATAGTTTTCCTTTTGTTTATTTTTTCTTTTTGGTATTTGAACTTGTAATAGAGAAGAGGAAGAAAAGCTGTGGCAATGTGATCAGCCCAACCTAAGGGCAATGTCGTTCTACTCGTTGAGCTATATTTAGAACTGTCACTTGTTAAAAACACTGTCACCTGGAATGAATTATACACATGGCCTGAAGCACTTATACTGTAACATCACAGCAACCAAAATAAAAGAAAAGTGTGATTGTACAGTCTAATATTGGCTAATCTGTACCAGTTTCATACAAATTTTAGCATTTAGCATTAATATGCTGTTGCTAAGGAGCTCCCCTTCCATTTCTTTCTTAAAAAATGTGTCTGTTCTTGCTTAAAGTAGTATCTATACCAAAACACCATACTCTTTTGCAGTCAGAAGGATACTAAGATCAAGATATCAACAAGTCAGGAATTTATAATAAAAACAGTGCTCACACACAGAAACGCTGGGCTTATTCTTTAAGGTTTTGGGCTTTTTTTCCTACAGCAGGACCTAAGAAAGTTGAAACTAAAAAAATTAAACTCCTAAAGGAGCTTTACTGATATCAAAGTGAATTTGACTGCATACTTCTGTCTAGGATCCTCTCTATGAATAAGTAGATCAGATGTATCCTTTAATCATAAAAGGAAATAAAAATTTAAATCATTGTTGTCCAAATGCACAATGTTGTCCACATGTCTCAACATCCTGAGTGCATGCCAAAAATGCATGGTGCCCATTGGTGGCCTTTGAGAGGCCATAAAACAAAAATAGAAAAGTCTGTATGTATTTTAATTAGGAACAAAAGACATTTTACATAGATAAAGACATCCCTTGAAACACAAGCTCACGCAAACAAGGGAAATTGCACCTCCAAAAATCATAGTTTAAACTCACAATGTGGTTTCCACTTCTCAAGGCAGGGGCAGCCATCTCACTAGTATAGAGGGTCTATGGATTTTTTGGGGGATGAAAGAGACTAGACATGTACTGTTGTTTCAGTTGACAAGGACAGAATAAGTCAATGTAGCCATGTTTACTGTTTGCCAGTCGCATGTGGTATGAGGCTTGAGAATCTAACCCTTGCTGAAAAGAAAGCTTATGAACTACTGAGCTCACCGATGATTTGAAAGCATTGCATTTGTCTTGACCTTTGTGCCAACAACATTATGTCCTTATTTTCTGGAGACACTGTTTACACAATATTTCACTTCCAAAATGAAATAATTCACTTGAGATACTGTTCTTGAAGAAAAGATGATGTAGTCTGTAGCCCAGTTCCATATGTTCTTGAAACCTCATAGAATAAACTCAAAAGCTTCACTAGGCCTTAACCTATTCCTGATAAAAAATTATTAGAGGCCAGTATACGAAATCATAGCATTTAGTCATGCTCTAAAACTTTTTTCTTACAGTGACTGGATAAATTTACTTCAATACATACATTACCTGCTATACAAGAAGTAGGGCATACAATTGAAATAGCAAAGTTTGGAGCATATTAAACTGGAAATTGAAGGATCCCCATTTTAAGCCCATGGCTTTGTAGTTGTGATTCAGACCATGGAATAATTGGGGATAAGAACTAGTCATTTATGCAAAAGACAGTAAATGCTTAATAGCAGAAGTTCGATGTCCTACAGAAATATCCAGATCAACACAGAATGAACCAACTTGACTACCAAAAGCTGCACAGTTGGGGAGGAAGTATCCCTTCAGTTTGTATGACCCTAGTAACATAGCTATGCCATTTCCAGTACCCAGCTGAGCTCTTTGAGATCTAGCTTAGATAATTCAGCATATTGACTTCATTAAATAAACTAAATGACAAATTAAACTGTAACACTGTCCCAAAATAACACTCCTTTATGTCAGCCACATTGAGTATCTTCCAGATTTTCTCCATGTCCTACAATGTTTTAAATTGCAGAAGGATGGCCTTTCAGTATGAGTACATCACAGAGAAAGGCACAGGCAGAGACTCTTGTCGCCACCAATGTTATCCTTTTATGTAACCCAAATAGGACTAGTTATCTCTTGTTTACAATGAAGATGTTTAATGAAAGAGCACAATATACAACACACAGATGAAACAGGCTAGGATCAGTAAGAGATTAATTAACGTGTTATAATAAATTCTGTATCTCCAATATTTGGTACATCTATGCTGCTCACACATCCCCTTCTGTCTTTAAAAGGCACTAGGAAGCACAGGAGTCAGCTCACTTCTGGGTCCAGTATTTTCCATAGTATACATCAGTCTTGTGTCATCCATCGAGCCATGCTGCAAATACCTTGAAAAATAAATCTCTTAGGGATGTTGTGACCTCATAGGACTGCTGCAATGAGGACTCTTCGCCTTTGTTTTAATAAAGCCGCCTTATACATGTTCACCATGCAGTAAGTTAGAAGCCTGGATTAGAACAACTATCGCAAGATTTTAGGGGGAAGTTAGAAAGTCTTCAACTTGTTCCAGCAAACATTTTTCCTAGTGCAAAATAAATCATGGTATGAGGCTCTCCAAACTGTCAGGGTTTTTTCCTAGACTTTTATATCTGGGTCATACAGTCCTTGGGTGTGATCACAGCTATTGATTCCAGTGCTGAAAGTGACAGACTAAATGGTATATAATAACAACAGTGCATGAAACAGCAAGAAGGGTAGACCAGGTCAGTCTTCAATTGGTAAGCACATGCTTGCTGAGAGTACCAGCAGGAACACCGCCCTAAAAAATGAAGACTTCCGTTTTGACAAAGAAGTTTACATCTAAAAAACTGATCTCCTGACTGAAAAGGAAGTCAATTATTAATAAATATGTCTCTTGTATGCACAACCACACTCAAGAAAGTTAGTCTAAATTAATTTCTAAAATGGATTATTTAAACAGTATTAAATCCCCGTGCATACTTTTTCACTAAGAATTAAAGAAAAGATTTCAAAACTGATTCAACTGATTTCAAAAGATTCAAACCAATGCTATACAAGGCTGCATGGTTTCTCAGCTCTTTTCAGAATCAGAATACTGCTAGAGTTGAAATTTCTGGATTTGATTTTTTAGTTTTGCTTTTCAGAAAGGAAGAAAATTCTTAATTGTTCCATCATAAAAGAGGTTAAAAAGACCAATAAAAGACCAATCTTATTAATGGTGGAAATTGTCGTATTTCCAGTTCCCATGTGTTTTGTCCTGGTCTTTCTCCCAGAGTTCTGTAATGCTATGGTGCTTCACAAACTGATGTTTGTGTTTGATGCATCTGAGATTTGATCAATTGATTGCTCTAAAAATGAGGACCAAGGTTCTAAAATGGTGTTTTGTGCTAAATAAGATCAAATCACTTGGGGAAAGGACTTTATAGGCTCACTGGCCCATATCACAAAGGCAATTCTGTACTAGGTATACTTGGCAGCTGGTATTCAACTTCCATGTATTGGATGATAGCAACAGGGGCTGAAAGTAACTGATTTATAGATTACAGTGATCTCTGATTTGGATTAAAGACTCAAAGTTTACTAGTCACTAAATAAGATCAAATCACTTGGGGAAAGGACTTTATAGGCTCACTGGCCCATATCACAAAGGCAATTCTGTACTAGGTATACTTGGCAGCTGGTATTCAACTTCCATGTATTGGATGATAGCAACAGGGGCTGAAAGTAACTGATTTATAGATTACAGTGATCTCTGATTTGGATTAAAGACTCAAAGTTTACTAGTCAGCAAACCACTTTAACTTTAGCTATAATATACTACACAGGTGTCATCAACCCTCAAACAAATTAACTTTGCTATTTACAAAGTCTTTTAGTCATGCATAATATATTGAAATAGAACTCACTTCTATGGAATAGAATGTTGATTCCTTCAGAGCTTCATTATCTAAAATATAATTTCTGCCAAAATTTTACTGTCAAGAATTGTACAGAATGGACTATAGCCAGAACTATCCTGGTTTAGGGCATATTTTTAATATATAATAAAATAATCACAGTTAATAATTACAGTGGGACTTTAGCATGTAAGATCAGCAAATATCGTTCATTAAATTCCTGTAATTAAACTAGCCTTCCTTACAGAAAAGTAATAGAAAATGAAAGACAAGAAGCAGCTCAGGCACCTGTTAAAATTGGTTTGTTCAGGACAGTGCTCATATTTCTATTAATCATGCTGCATAAACACCAGCAGCATTGATTAGAGACATTCTGCTGAGCGTACTGTAACAATGGCACAATGGCATATAAATGCTTTATTTTATCTTTATTACCTCAGGGTAATGAATTGTAATGTAAAGAGCTGATGAGTAATTAAACTCATCAACTGTGGATTTAGAGGTATTTTTAGTATCATATGGTGGAAAATCCTCTCAAGAGTAGCAAGGATGTATTTTCACAGCATATATTATATTCCTTAACAGGTCTCATGAGGGAGCAGTTCATACTGTTTCTAAATGCTGAAATTATGAAAGAACACTGTATCTATCTTCATTTTTTACTTCTTCCCTGTGCAAGATCAAGAACTTAAGATAGAAGTTCTTGGTGAGCTAAAGCCATTTTCTGGGCTGAGTACCAACTGGGATACAGCAGGTCTTCTGCCCAAAGATACCATATACATGTCATCAGATAACGTTATTAAAATGGTCAAGGTCCATCCTAAAACTTTTTTTATTGCTCCAAAATATCCCTTCTAATTTCCAGCTTAAATTAATCCAAAACTAGTTTATACCTCTTTGTATGTATGTCAGCCTTTAATTAAATAGTAATTTTCATTCCTTCTTCTGAACTTCTCAAAGCAATGAGGCAGCACAATCACAGGCCCTTTTGGCTTCCAATCTGCTGAAATAAAAAGTTCAAACTCTTTTAGATTCCACTTAGATGACATGCTCTGTTGATCACAGCTGGTCTTTTCAGAACATACTCTACTCAGCTCACCTATCCAGTAGTACTCCAAGTAAGATCTTGCTCGTGCTCTTTACAAACACAATTAAATCTCTCTCATCTCAGATGGAAAAACCTGTCCTTAGGCATTTTGGGATTTTTTTTTTTTTTTTTTTTTTTTAAGCTAAAGAAGATTGATTATTCAAGGTAATTCATCAATTAATACACTCCTTTTCCTACTTGGAGGGAACTCTGAGCTTACGAAGAAAAATGTTTATGATTAGTCCCCAAAAGCTTGCCTATGCACCATTATATTTTGTCCCAGTTCTACCAAGAGAATTCCTTAGAGCATCCAGATCTGATATTCCAGTCTTCCTTTGTACTGACATTTCACATTTGGGCATTACAGATACTAGCTTGGATAGTGGATGCAGCTTGGTTAAGGGCCCTGAAACAAGTGTATTTATTACAAACCATAAACATAGGAAATGGAAACAGTAAACTCTAAGCAGACAATAGGAAATGGTGGAAAGTAGACTGACACTGTGGGCTACAAAAAAATGAGCTACAGCTACCGCAGACTGCAAACAGTGATTTACCATTATGGCAAAGAGAAATCAACAACAATAATCTGCCCCTTTTGGCACCCTCGCAGCATGCAGCAATAATAAAAAAAAAATGTAGAAACCACTTCCTACTCTCTTAAGCAAGAATGTCAATGAATGTTTAGTTCTATATCCTGACCCTCCTACTGAATGGGCATTAAGCCCAGTTAGAGCTACACAACGTAGCCAGGCTCATGCCTGCTGAGCAGTACTGGCATATAGAAACCGAGTAACAGCTAGAGCGCTGCCACTCAGCCCTGCCCCTGCAAGCTCCGTACCCCTCACTTCACGTACACACCTGAGAATCACTGAAGGTGACGTGGAGGAGGCTGAGCTTTTCTGAGTGACAAGCACGGAGCTCAGAGAGGGAGACTGAAGGGACGAATCATCAGCCGTATGGGAGCTGGCAGTTCTTTTCACTGCTTCTTGAACCTGATCATCATGTGTGGTTCTCTATCCAGCCTGATGCTGCCTTCATATGGCTTTGGGGGCTTTTCCTTCTCTCAGTTGTAGCCAGCCAAATGTCTGCCAGAAGAACTATCAGTGAGAGCTGCTGCTCTTTGCTTTCTGTACCTGAAATGAATGATTAATTGTTTCAGACATTATCTACCTCAGGCTTGGAAATCCACCTAAAGTTCCAAATAATCTACTAAGCATTCACTTCTTTCATACTATGTCTGTGTTCCAGATTCCACCTCAGAGCAAAAATACGATTGCTTGGTGATTCAGCAATTCCATTCCAATCTTTGCACTTCCAAGAAATTCCACTGTACTATACCTCTTTGATCTATTTCTTACAGTTTTGTAAGCATCCAGGCAAAAGCCCCTTCTGTCTCAGTGTGGTGCACTTAAGGAGCTGGTGCCATCTCCCAGTTAGTGGGTAAGACTAACAAAAAGGACGTTTCCAGTTATTTTTGCTGAGTCACAGTGTGTCCTGGGGGCGGGGGGGCGGTGTGTCTGTCCTGACTTTCAACAATGTATACAATCAATACATAAGCATACTTAGCCATTCCTTGCAAGAGACTTTAAGATCTACATACAAAGAACTCTGTATCAGTGCTAAATAATTTTTAAACTGCAGTGTCATGTACATCCATCTTCTATTCTAAAATAAAATGTACCTTACTGTATTTTTGTTACACCTTTGTCATTACTTCTGCACTATCTCTCACAGATGTTCAAGCTATTGCCTTGTTCCTACCAATCTTCCATTTATCTTGCTTCTTTGATTTTTTTGGGTTTGGGGTGGGGGTTGTTTTTTGTGGGTTTTGGGGAGGAATGTCTTATTAGAACTGAATAATGAAATAAAGCATAGATCATTTCACAGAAAATTACTAGAAATGTGCTATTACTGGCTGATCCTGGCCAATACAATCGGTCTGTGTTTTGAAATCACCTTACCTGGGAACAGATCCAATATTTCATAGCGTAACAGATGAATCCTTTATTGTGCAACAATATCACCATTAAAAGTCAAAGCATGATTATTCATTCCTGACACATTTTTGTGATATTCTACTTAGAGAACCCTCACCAGTGAGATGGTATTTCCATCTATAATAGCCTCACCATGTGAGAAGAAAAATAAAACTGACCTTCTGAACAGTGAATCTTCCCTGATCAAGGCACTCTTTTTCCCTAAAGAAAACACGTATTTTTCAATTCCTCAAGCAGACAGTACTTCACATCACATCTTTGCATGAGGCTGAAATAATAACATGCTCTGTTACACTGAAGTATTGAGAGATTATTAACACTTAAAACCAAAAGTACACTTTAGTACAATTATCAAGAACAGTATTGGGACTCTTCCCCTGCTGTATAGGAAAATGTGTAAGAAAATGCACATGGGTCACTGCATACAGTAGATGAAGCATGAGAATGGGAGCTGTGTTCCTCTGCATTCTAGTCCTAGCTCTGACAATCATCATCTTGCTTCAGGCAAATCACTTGGAACTCCTTGGATGCAGCTTCTCTATCTATAAAATAATGAAAATATTTTACTGTCTAAAGCTTTCACTATAAATTAAAGGCTATTAGAACTATTATGTCTGAATTAAAAGGAGATGAAAACGATTTTTAACTGCAAGATTCTGAGCCAAATGCAGCCAAATGCAAACGTAATCCAGATGAAAATCATTGGGATTTCACTAATAGCCTCATAGAGTCTTTTTTGACTGCATAAATTGACAGAGAAACACCAGGCCCAAAATGTTCAGCTAATTAAGCAGGTTTACGGAAACAAGATTATAAATTGTTGTGCTGGGTTGTAGACGTACAGCTGAAATTAACACGTCTGTGTGTGAGATAAGAGTTTAACATTTCTGATGTTTCATCACAATAGCTGTGTCTTCTCGTTCTGTCTCCTAGTTTTTCCCTTCTCTGCAATTTCCCCAGTTTCTCACACATTCCCAGACTTCTAATACCCTATTTCAAAAGGCAGCGTTATGCATTCATGATTCATGGAAAAGTAGAGATATGCTGAGTGGTCTGCTGGTCAGATAGATAGGATACTCACTGCATCTCAGTCAGAGAAAGGTTCAGACAGCACACTAATATAAAAATGGCTTGCAGACCGTCTAAGCCTGGGCTAGATTCCACAGTGCCACTGAATTTTGCTCCATTTTATTTTAAAGAGCTTTCTTCATTCCAGCTAGCATAAGATCTATTTACCTACTTTGGTTTTTAAAAGGTCACCTTTCCCTGTGATAAAAGCTGAAGTTCCATTTTATTATAAAAGCTTTAAAATGGAAAAACGAAAGCATTAGGCTTCTGCTCAAGTTTTACATCTACCTAGTTATTACTTAAAAGTACCTGGCCAAAAAATTGTAGGAATTAATGTATAAATTGTATTTTTCATATACTATAAATTACATTTACAGTAAAAGGTAATAAAATCAAGAGGAAAAACTATACGGACTAGATTTCTCTAAAGAATCATAATATCTGAAATTCAGGCTTTATCTCTTCTGACACAGCTTAAATTTAAAAAAAAATCTGTACAAGCTATTACATAAATCTAAGAGATAACTGCATGGTAAAAATCTCTAACTGCAACCCACAACTATCTAAACCTCTATGAAAAACATATGTTTTACATAAAAATAACTGGCATTATGTTACCATGCAATGAAATCTCAGTATAAGTCATAGTTAATTATACATTCAGGGAAAAAGTGAATAATTTAACCCACATCTGAGATTAACTCAAAAGAACAAAGAAAAAAAATCCATCAACCCATTGTATCCCTACAGTGTATTTCTACACGATCATAAAAGGAGTAAGCAACAAAAAGCCTTAATCTTTACTAATTGAAGGATACATCAAAACTCTAATTAAAAATGTTCTGAACTTGGATGATTACTCAAAGATGAGATGATATGCTGTAATAGTTTAAGGCCAAGCTAAATTGTCACCTTAAGTTTGGGTTGGAGTTTCAGAAGCAGGGTCGTATGGAAATAGGAAACTCCCATGTAAATTGTCCAGCTATCCTTTTTATTGTAACTAGGGAAAGCAAAGACACTACTCTGACCCATGCTGTCCTTTTAATTCACTTCGATTTTTTAAGTATCTCACTGATTACTGAGATTTTCAGTATCTTGGTAAATCTTTTTTTAAAAGAACAATTTAGATACACATTTGTGTATGAGTGCGGTAACTATCACAAGCCATTGAAATTAATCTCCTTTGAGACACAAGACAGTAATTTATTCATCTCTCCACCCTCTGATTAGGGATCATATGTTCATATGTTAATGGAGTCTACACATCAGTCACCATTTCGGTCAATGGTGAAATGTGAGCCTAATGTCAATGGCTTCCTAGATATTTCTACAAAGAATTTGGTATTCTATTTTATTTCATTTTATTAGCAAACTCCTCATTATTTATGTGATTATAAGTTAGGAGATTTCATGGTTCTTTTGTTTATATATAGCACAGTAGCTAATTGCTTTTTGTTGCCCTGAGGAGATTAAGAAAGTCATTTTATTACCTACATTCATGATAATTTGATCAACTCACGTATAGGAAATAAAAACTTTACTATCAACTCATGTGGAATGTCTGGGCTATTAAACTTGAATTTGCCTCAACTAAATTACAAATTAAAGTATTATTTCTGAAGTCTGGAAACCAGAAGACATAGCCCAGTTCAGAGAAAAGTGTGGCCCTTTGCTGCACAGGAGATCCAACTTAACAGTCTTAATTGGTTTCCTCTGACACAAAAATTCTCTTAATGTGATTATAGGATTATAGTATTGTATTTTGTATCTGAGAATTGGCTTGGTTTTACAACTTCTAATCTATGACCTAAGAGAACAGAAGTCATTCCCTCTTCCCCAAATCTCACTCATGCTCTCTGCATCACTTATTCTCATTAGTAAGATGTTCTGAAATCAGTACTTCTGCTGATCTTACCTATTTAGAAAAGCTTGAGCTTATTTCCTGACCTTTTGGAGCCTGCAGGAATGACTGGAATATAAATCATATATAATATGGTTGAATCATGCTAATAAAGACAGGGATTCACATGAACGCAACAGAGAGACACCACAGTAACTATTAACATGTTGAGATAGCATCCACAATGATATGGGACAATGAACAGCCAAATAGTTTGGTTGTTCCTTTAATGTAAAAAACATTACAAAAAACCTTTTCCTTTCTTCCTCATCTTTTCTAACACCAGATATTATCCCTTATTATTCTCTTGTACCTTTATGCAGTCTAGCTATAATTAATGAATCATCATCTGAGATTATATCTAAGCAAGATACCTCCCAATTCTTTTTGCTCATTTGAAATATTTTAGCTTCAGCAATTCAGATTAAAAAGAAGTATAAACAAAAACTACCCAATGAACAAATAGAGTGAAAAGACAGCCAACAAAATGGAAAAAACCAAGAAGGCTATTAGGGAAAAAAAACCCCAAGAGGTAGGGGGAAAGATGCAATCTAGTTCAGGAAAAAAAAATGCAGAACAGTGCATCTAGGTCACTAGCTCCTAGGTTTTGTATGCACCTCTATTCCTAGTGGACTGTGTAGATCAAGGGTCCCTTTAACAAGCAAAGTACTTTTTATATATATTGTTTTCATCTATAAATCACTTCTGGAAAGAGAATAAATTAAAACGTGGAGAAAGCTTGGCAAACCAGAACTATTTTTGCAAACCTTCTGAAGATAAAAGTATTTTGAGATGTCAGATAGTCATAAGATCGGCTCATCCTTATTGCAAATATCAAGACCATACTAACTGTTTCATGTTCTGAAAATATAGCAATTATTTTTGGTTGTTCTGCAGTGCCAGCCAAGACAATGGAGTGCTTTTAACACATCTGAAGAAGCACATATATACACACTGGCTTGAAAGATTCAATCCAAAGCTCACTGAAATTAGTAGGAGATTTCCATTTTTTTCAATAGGCTTTGAATCAGGACGGCATCATTGGGTTTCTGGCACTTTATTATTATTGCAATGTTGGATGGATTTTAGTTAGCACTTTACATAAAAGGACACTCTACCTACTGCAGGAAGCCAGATTAAATGGAGATGAACATGTACGTTTAAAAAGACTTGCCCTCAAAGTGTGGCTTCTTCCTTCATCTTTACTGAGTTTGAATTATACTGTAAAAAGAGCAAAGATGGAATGAGGTATAAAATACTGGACAGTGTAAAACTAGATGTGAAGAAAAATGGAACAGCAATAGAAAAAGGGAACATACTAATGAAAACACATACAGTAACACGCAGTATACATGACCCTCCTTGAATAAGTTTCTTAAACAGCTACTCAATTTTACATGCTAGAGTAACCCTATGAGCCTTAATGTTTCATGGTTTTCATACACACAGCCACAGCTGTGTATTTGCATTGTGCAGGTATGCAGTAAGCAAGATTGATTTGCCATACAGAACAGCGAGCAAACAGTTCTTCTGACTTGCAAAAATTCTCACTATAATCACTAATAATAAAAATATTTTGTAATAATTCTTGAGTTGAATATTCTTCCATAATGTATCTAGTCATGGTAGAGAAATCAATTTATGCATCCAAATGCTCACCATCTTCATATAAAATAGGCTCTCAAGGATTAACAGGTTACTTGTAATTGACAAGAATTTACCTCTTAATCATTTTACAGATTTTAAAAAAAAAGCACCTTGCCCTATTCCCATAAATCTGCATTTTAGTGGCTAAAATTCTTGGAAGTAAGGATCTCATAAATACAGAATAAATATTTAAGGGAAGATTTTAAAATGGCAACATTGGGGTTGGGGTGGGGAAATACATTTAACATTCACTCATTCACTTTCCCATTCCATCAAATGATGATGAGAATATATAACCAACTGTGCTAATATGCTTTAAGATCAGCTATTGTTAACAAAAGACATCATTAGACTCTCTCACTTGAAATGGAAGACTCTTGCTGACAGAAACGTGTTTCTTCATTAGTCACTCCCGCATGCACCTCCGCAACCAGCATCTCAGTCACTTAAACAGCATCATAGTAGTGAAAGCATTGAACTCTTTCTTGTACTGTACTGACATAAAGTCCTCTAGTGATTTAGGGCTAGATTTACCATTACATTTCTAGACCACCTACAAAAGCCAACAGGAAGTTTGCTTACAAACTGCACTATTTGCAGAAGTCTCCATGACTTCTCTTACACATGACATCACTTACCTTCTGCGAATGCATGAGTGTTGGCTGTATTTGCAAGCCCAAGTATGCATGAATCAGGAGAGAGAAACGTGATTATTTAGATTTCTTAAGTGTTTCAATCACACAATACTAGGAAAAGTCAGAGATGAGGACAGTTGCAATACAGCAGAGAATGCTGTGAGGAAACAATCTGAAGAGTGCAGCATAGAGAGATTTTTCTATAAGAAAAATAAGAACGAGGTTAAAAAAAAAAAAAAAGAGTATTTGTACAGCTTAAACGTGGGCAGTTAATTTGGGACATCGCTATGGAGGAGAGAATAGGACTGTACTTTGGAAAAAGCAGCTGATTTGTCTGATTCTTCCCTACAAAGTCCTTTTGGAGCGGCCCAATGTGAGTGCAAATCCATAAAGTACTATAACCATATAAATGATTAAATGTACTGCAGAGGGTGGGGGGACACAGTTATAGCCCTGTATATTTCAGGATCTCTATTTCAGGTTCTACTGTGCTTTGCAGTGGAAGTCGTATGTTCTCCCAAAGGTGACTGCTGTTATCATAGGTAGGATGTTATGTTCAAGATCTAGGACAAGATTCTCCCTCTTCTGTCTGCTTACCTGAAGACTCACAAGAATCAGTTCCTCAAAGTTCAGCTCTGAATGACTTCCCTATGAATGTACATTTCAATTAAATTATTTCATCATTTTTCTTCTACCTGTTCATGTACAGCTCTAAAATGATAGTTTAGAAAAATTCTGAGGTTGATACTTCTTTTTTTTTTTGCTACCTACTTTTAGTTGTGCTTTCTACTTCCCTTTGCACAAAGAAAAGTGAATAAACTATATGTCACTGTGCCAGGGAGACACACTAGGAATTATGACAAATCTAGGCTATCTGTACTACAAGAGATTTTCTTGTCACTTCACTACAACTACATGCAACAGAGAAAATCAAGCTTTTCAGTGTTCTGCAAGAAAATTATAATGATAGCACCCTGCGTTTCATTTCAAACTACTGTTCTGCATTTTATACTGTTGATTTGTGGAAGAAAATAGAAACCTTTCCAGAATACTCTTTGTACCATCTTCCAGAGTTTAAGAATTATGCTCTTTTTAGAATTACAGGGAAGTGTTCCATGAGGGGAAGAACTATATTGGGAAAATGCTGTGTACTGTATTCTCCAGGAAGAGTAATTTTTTAAGAATTCTGCTGGTGGTTTCCCATAAAATAAGATGATATATGAATAATTTCAACTGGAATAGAACTGCCAGAATACAGGCATGACTATACTGCTCTTTTTCACTTAAGCCAGTTTAATTGTCATTCAGATTCCTTGGGCCAAAAAGATGTAACTAAGCTGCCTTTCCTCTTTCTTCTGTTAATAAATACAAATAACGTGGAGAAAATTAAGAGCTTATACAGTAACACCAGAGCATTAGCACTTGTGAAATATGTTATACTGACAGATTAGAAGGCAAAGTGATCTACAATACTGAGAACACAATGGCCCATGTTATAATCTGAGGTACAACATTCTGTATTTGGCATATTCCTATTTAGGATGTTTCAAACATCTTATTTGCACTTTCAGTCCAAATCTTTACTAAATTCACTAAATAAAAAGTGTTTCTTTTCCTAATGGAGTCAGTAGCAAAGTCATGTGTCATTTGCCCACAGAATTTTACACTCTGTTAATGGTGATGGAACCTCATTATCCATCCTGAGGATTTGGTCTCACAGTTACTTTCAGTTTTATCATGACCAGATTTCTAATTTCATCCCTAAAGGATAACTGAAGTAACGTGTATTTACTCTAAAATTGGCATTACAACATAGTTCATTTATTGCTTTTTTCTTATGTCTGGCATTTTATTAATCTTAATTTTATTATTGTGGGATATTAATTTATTTTGTAAACTTGTTCTTCAGCTTAACTTTTTTCTACCTCTTCAGTATCATTCAAAACAGTGGTTATGAAATTTAATTGAGAAGCACGTAAGAGAAGAATAAGCCTTAATAACTCACTAAATATATTTTTCCAGTTGAAAATCCTTGAGGAAGATAGAAGCTACAAATCCAGTTACTTAACTTATTGAACATCAGCCACAATAGAAGATTAAAAAAAAAAGTATTAACAATTTGAATCAAATCTGAATCAGGGTTACATCTTACCTTGGTTTGGGTTTGGTTTAAATTTCTGCAAGTATGTTTGATAAGAAATATGGCCAGATCATACTATCTGCAACCCAGAGCATCCAGTTCCTATCCCCTGCTCTGCTGCAAGTCTACATTATGACCTTGAGAACGTCATGCAGTTTTTCCATTCTTCTCTTTATATGCCTACACATTCTCTCTCTTGTTGTGATGGATTTGAAGCTGCCTTGTAATAATATATTAATACTTCATGTTGACCTGCTACAGGGAAGATGAATGTCTGAATAAATTCAGTGAGGTTCTGTCTGGAGAAGCAGGCAGGAAGAAAATGACTGCTTCGAGACAGGCATCTCCATACACAGTATTGTTAAGCAACAAACTCAGAACCCTCATTTATAGTCAACCTATAAAACTGGTAAAGAGACTCGAGACCCAAGATCCCAAAGACTTGAAGCACAGATTGAAAATTGGATACTCTCCAAGAAAGAGAAGCAGTAGTTCTTTCTGGGAATTAGATTCAGATATAGAACCCTAATGAGACTGTTAAAAAAGCTTCACCTGCCAAAGATGTCATCTATCCATGGAAAGATTTATGGTTAGATAGGTTTGTAGGCCTGCTCACAAAAAGATTGTTCCAAGTCTTTTTTTCTCACTGAAAGCTTTGTTTCTGGTTTTAAAAGAAACATTACTTTGATGAAGAAAGGCTCTTGCCACATATTCTACCAAGCTACCTAAACCTGTGCAGCACCCACATTTAAAGTGCTCTAGCAGTCTAGTCAAGAGATGATAAAAAAAATGTACGTTTATGGATAAAGGATTCTCCGGATGAAAAATCTGGCTGTTGAAGCGTTTAGGTAGATTGCCTGAGAACATCAGAGTTTCATGGTAAAGAAGTCTGGAAAAAGCAATATATTGTATATTTTAAAACGAGGAGGAAGGAGTGGGTGTAGAAGAAATTTAGGGGCTATCAGCCAGCCATTGACATTTCAGTTGCTGTAAAAATACTACAACAAGTTTTCAAATAAACTACTCAAAAGCAACTGGAAGAAAAAAAAGGAAACAATGCACCTCTGTACAGGTGTAAAAGCCCACTCAGAAAGCAGTTACCTCTGGCTCCCTATCAGAAAGAAAAGCCTTTGGATTGTAGTCTTACATGAGTCTCTCCTGTACCCAGTACTGTTTGATATTTTCAGTAGCACCTTTCCCGGTTCTGTGTGGCCAATATATTGCAGTTTACTCTGAATTCAGAATACATGGGCAAAAACTGGAAAAATGGAATGGAAAAAGGATACATTTCTTTCATCTGATAAAAAGAAATTAGAATGCCAAAAAAAAAAAAAACAAATCCAAATTCCTTACTAAGTGACAAGAAGTTCACAAGTGAATCAAGAATTGAAAATAATTCAGAGAATTATTTTGCATCAGAAAACACAAAACTCAGAAGAAAAAGAACAAGGAGGATTTTTAATAAACTTTAAAGGGTATTTTAGGATAAACAGGCCAAAATTAACTAGCTCAATTGTAATATAAAACTAGTATGAGGTGGTTGGAGGGAAAAAGTGTTTCTTTTGGGACGTAGCTGTCGATTTTCTGGGGTTTTTTTTCAGTTTGTATCAACTCCACGTAAAACCCAGAAGACATAAGGCTTTGTTATACATAAACCCAAATGAAGAAATTATAAGTCTAAAAAATACCTGGAAGTATAAATAAAAAGACATTCATAATCCTGACCTAAAGTGAAGCTTACCCTCCACCCACATACAAAAGCTTCAGAGCCGAAAACTGCTGTTTAATTTTATTTTTTCAAAGAGAAACCAAACCTCCATTTGATGTGTTCGTAGTGCAACAGTTTTATAGTGTTTTATAGTGTTCATAGTGCAACAGCATTATTAACTATCATATGGATGTTTATAGTGTGAATCTAGAATAGAATGATCGCTTTCTCTTTAGAATGATCGCTTTCTCTTAAAGGAAGAGGCATATATAAAATCGTCAGGTATTTGAAGGAAACTCGATTAGCCACACTACTTTTATATTTGCCTTATCCACATCTAGCATCTCTCACTATCTGCAGTTGGCCCGAACGTCATTTCTACACAAATTACGTCAATTTGTGTCTGAAGTCTTTTTTATTGCTTTGTGTTCCACAGCAGAGCAAATCCAGCCTGTCTGCTCCAGCCTTGTTAAAGTCTGCCCTGTTTCCTTTCTCATTTCAGCTTTGAATCTTTCTTTCAGTCTCCTGTGTCCATCCTTCTCTACCACAGAAGTTTCTTCTCTCCTTTTTCAACTTTTCTTGCACTTGAAACAATCCACCTCTCTCTTCTATAACTTAGAAAACTTTACCTAACTTTTACAGACTGCCATACTTCATCTGGTTTTACTTAGATTTTTAAGACCTTTATAGCAGAGAATGTATGGGTTTTCAATGCATGCAAAAGTCCTATGTCAATGTATAGTTGTTATTGCTAACATGTATAATTACTGTTACAATTCATGCACAATTCAAATTTCTTCCTGACCATGTTTCATATCTTTTAGCATTCATTTTATTTACAAAATAAATTTACAAAATAATTAATGGATTTTGGTGCAAAGATTTTTTTTAAAATAGAAAATAGGAACGTTTGCTACTGGTCGTCTTCTGTGCCAACCAGTTGTTACAGTGCTCAGTTCTAAACACTTAATCCTTCAGATACTCAGGTTTTGAAATCCCTGATATACCAGCCATGATAAAAGTATCTTAAGAGCACTTTTTATATATACTCTGTTCTCCATACAAAGCTTGTGATGAACTTTCTGCACAAACCATAAAAAATCCATTCACACTTTAACCTGTTCTATAAAAACCCATCCCCTTTTCAGCATACTATGTTCTTGCAAGTCCTCTAAGAGTTTTGCAAGATTGAGAGTGGCAAATAACAGGCATCTTTTACAAGCAATTTTCTTCTATATGCTTCAGAATTCCTGCAGTCCCAAAGGCAAAGAAATCTATTTTTCCATTTATCCTACAAAGAGCCTTCCTCTGTGAATTCTTGTCATAATTTCTTTCATTCTGCCTACAGGACAATTTCTACAGGAATCTAAACTACTAGCAACACAAACAAATTTGCAGCGATTTAAATGTATCTTCAAGTCACAAGTGTAATAAACCAATTTATAGCAGGAGCTCATGCATTTCCTGTATGCATCCACCTACCCCTCCATCCATCGCTTGGGCAGTCTGAAAATTCCAGACTAAATCAGTATTTGATTGACTGTCAAATGTTTCTTCATTATAAATACTATACATAGAGCCAGTGTCAAAACCCTTATATATTATTTTAAACTCTTTGAATGACAAAACCATGAAAAAGTTGAAAATATGATGTATTCACTATTGCCAAAGCTTTTTCACGTATGATCAAGTAAATTTCAGCCATTCAACTGCAATTATGAACTGCAGAGGAATGCTGTGAATTAACATAGTCTGAAACTGTGCCTTAAGAATTTAGGAGAAGATAATGATAATGGTGATGATATCATATAAAGCTAGAAGAAAAGATAAGCATTAGAGATTTAGATGTTGGATGATGAAGTAATTGAAGTTGACAAAGATGATCAGAGTTAACAAGGCTGTATTGTAACTTCTTTGGGACTGGGGAAAACTTTAAAATAAATGGTTCAGTAAACACAGGGATGAAGAATTAAGTAAACTATGAGCTGGGGATCTTGCCAGAAATCACTTGTATTTAAGCATGAGCTCAACAAATTACCTGGAAACAACAACTGGAACATGTTCTAAGTACAGAGCCTTAAGACAGTTTGTAATCCACTCTTTATTCATTCCAAAACATGACAGCAGACTACATGCTGGAAGCTGAAAAAGCGTTTCAACAAGCACAGTTATTATCACACCTCTGCTAACACCATCACTAAAACATGACTGTCTGCCAAAAAAAAAAAAAAAAGAACAAGCTGATTCAAAAAATACAGGTCTTGAGCCAGGTCTTATAAAAGTAAAGCTAACAGTCTCACTGACAGCAACAACTTCAGTTTTGGTCCATTAACTTCAATAAAAAGTAACACAAAATACTATTTATTCATTTGTATCAATACAGCTATGGAGCTATGTACTTGTTTATTAATATTTAGCTTAATTACACACTTTGGGCTGTTGTAAATTTTTTTATAGATATTATTGCAAAAATAGAAGATAATAGAATTTATCACAGTATAGAAAAGTAAAATTAAGTAGGGGATAGTAAAAACTTAGATTTTACATGTATATTATTCCACGTATTAGAGAGTGCTACAGGATATGAACTTCAGATATTTTAAGTAAGTTCTATACCAGTATGAGAGATGTCATAATTGTGAGCAGTTTTACAGTGCTAAGAAGTTAATCTGAAACAGTCAATGAGCCAAAGAATATATAGACTGAAGAGAATTATCTCAAAGACTTCTATATAATTCAAAGAAAATCTTTAAGATTGAAAGCTTAACAATATACTGGTTTTGCTTTAAAAATGGTGACAATAAGGTAGAGCTCAAAACATGCCTATAAAGCATGTTATAAAGCATATAAAGCACTGTGAGCCTCATAGCAGTAATATTTTTTTTTTAACCAATATTATCATTTATATCATCCATGTGATACAATGCATTTCCAACCAAGTAGAAAAGGTCAGTATCAATAATGACCCTAGAGGAATTCGGTAAGTTGTCCATTTGTAACAGAAACTGTAATTATCCACTACAATTTGTCAAGACCTCTGACAGATTTTCAGTCTTTGCAGTCTTTAAACTTACATAGGTTGGTTTTTTTCCAATAAAATATGGTTCAAGCTCAAATACAAGTTAGCATGTTTCAGTATGCATGTAATGAGATGCTTCTTTTTGAGATAAGGGAAGAGAGAGTGAGGTGAAGCTACTTGAGCAGCTGCTTACTGTACAGGACCTGCTGCATGGGTAGACACCATCTCTCCTGAATGTCTGTTTGGAATTTATCATCAGTACGCAATTCTCTCCTGAAAAGGAATTTCAGCCTTCAAACCTATAAATATTACTGTGCTTTGCTCATGAGTCAACCTCTCAACACTGTACATAGTTTCTCCTATATTCAATACTATGGGTATTATTATCATCTGGTTTTGAGATAACCTTAATTCAATGATGTCTTCTCTGGAGGACATAATATAATGAAGAGATTTAATGTCACACAACACATGTATTTCTACATGGTATGTTGATGCATAAGATGGTGGTGTGTATAATCTGTAAAATGTCCTTGAAAGATCTGCATGATTACATACAAACTTGAAAAAAGAGTAATGTGTAAAGGCACTGGTTTTGTAGCAACTGTGACCTCTACAATTCTGCTTTCTGCTGAAGTAAAAAGAAAACCAAATATATTGGTATGGTCGTCCTCCTCAGTTTTCTACCCAAAACCTGTAAATGTCTTAGCTATCACAATAGGATAGGAGGTGAAAAAAATGCAAAACCTCCTGGGCTAAATCATGTAAGGCTTTGAATATACTCACCAATACACTGACTTGCACATGAAAGTGATTAAGAAGCTAGTGCAGTGTTTCATTACTGATGTAAAATCTGTAAGAATCGCTGCTTATGAAAGCCAGCATTTCAAAATCATTATTGTAGCAGAAGATTTTCTGTAGACTCACTTTGTAAGAGGAGCAAACATAAGGTTTACTTTAATATACCTCTCCGTGTTGACTCCTCCTCATAATTTGAAACAGTAGGAGTATGTGTCATTATCTGCTCCAAAAAATCACACATGATCTGTACAAGTATAATAATACATTACCATTTCATTGTCATCACAAGGCAGTTGTAGGTGTGCATAGAAGTACGTTGTATAGCAACAGTTGTTTCTCTATGCAATGTTGGCATTTAGTGGCAGGATGGTTTGAAGGGTAATCTCAAGATTCAAGAGGAGGTTTTTGTGGTTCAGTTGAAGTGCTCGACTTTTATGTTAAGTAGGATATTGGTATCAATAAATGTTAGTTAAGCTATTCTATTTCCATGGTAGTCATGTTAAATGTAACTACCTGTTTTACCTGTAGGAAACTCTTTTGCAGATGTGTTACAGGCTTAATGCTTTAGTGATTCTAAAGATGCCGCTTTATATTATTTCTTGTCATTTATTGCATGCATGCCACAGTTACAGGTTTCACTGTAGTACCAAATCTTTTCCTTCATCAGACACTTCTCTAGATATTAGCTCAACTCACCTTCTACCCAAGCAGGGACAAAACTCAGAGCATTCTGCATTTGCTGAAGAGCAGAAATGAAACCTGAATGTTTCCTCATGAACAGCAAAACCAAAACCTGAACGTTTCCTCCCTTACTAATGCAGAGCATCAAATGAAGCTCAGAATCCTTCGTAAGAGCGAAAGTTACTACCTGATCCCTTAGGACACCTTACAATGGAAGCAGGACACATGACTTCGATACAACATTGTCTCCTGAAAAAGACACGCTTTATATCTGGCTCCAGGTTCACTGTAACAGGCCAAGTCATCACTGAAGCCAGCCATGCATCTGCTTCTTCTGGCATTCAGAAACCAAGGAACAGAAGACCATATTGGTTACGTGCGGCATAATTTTTCTAAGTATGTGTATCTTTGTTGTGTTTGATTTATGACATTTCCATGGCACTAAAATATCTTGTCTGATCTGACTTTTCAGAGAAAGTTTTGAAATATTTGACAAATGCGGTATGTAATGTTACTTTTTAGTAAAGTAGTTGTATTGTAAATTAATAGCTGAACAATTTACTTTTTTGCATTGTCACAAATTATGCGACCAGCTGATTTTGTTGGAATCTTATTGCAGCCTCTGTTGAAATGATGGAGAGTTTTGCTATTTCAAGCTTGAATATGTGTCCTGTATGGTTACAGAGGTAATCTTCCACCATCCAAAAAAGGCTGAAAGAGACTGAGAATTAATCTTCTCAATATGTTTCCCACAGTAGCTCATTCCTAATGCAGTTAAGTAGTCTATAGAATGCAACAAAGAGGACATGTCCCCCAGTGATCTACTTCAGGCTTCGTAAAAATCTCAGAGAGAGCCCTGACATGCTCCAGGATCTGCAAAACTTGACTGACTCCCCTGTTGCTTAATTCCCTTCTCTGCCTTCACAGAACTGTCGCTGTATTTGCCTCGTACTAGTATCTAGTAAAAGAAAGACACTAACACACCGATCAAAATAGACAGACCTAGGTCTGCTTCCTTCCATTCTTACCCCTCCTCACTCAGGATTACTCTTGCACAGTAAGAATTTTATCTAGTTTCCAATTAGGCAACCTCCATTTTACCACTACACTATCATATGCAAAGCCTTTCTTTTCTGAAAAATAAAACCTTTCATATAATAATCTGGGAGTTGTTCTTTTTGTTTAGTTTGGTACATTTTGCAAAACATTCCTGCAGTACAGAAAATTATCGTAACATTCAAAATAAAATTGTAAATATTCAGCTGCTTTCCTAAGGGTACAAAACCACTAAAAAGATTTCATAGTCGCATAAATTATTCATCCATTCAGAAGAAAATACTGTAGAGCATATCAAGCTGGGTTGCACTCAATAGCTGTAGGATTTTACAGACACCAGTAAGGGAGCAGCTTGAGAACTTACTCTTGGGTGCCTATAGCAACCATCAATAATACAAAAATCTCCAAATTATCAACATTACTGCAATTTTCTAAGTATATATGAAATTAGGTTGTTAAAAAAAGCGCTGGCGTATTATGGGAAAAAAATCTTACAGCAGAGAAAAATGAAGAAAAGGAGCTGGTAACAGTCTAAGACAAATATATTTGGTGGCTAAAATATATGTATTCCTGGAACAGGAAGGTAAGTGGCAGATTATTAACACGAAGTGGTGACAGCATGAGGCTATGTGAGTCAAATTGCCTGTTATTCTTAAGAATGCAATTAATTTTGTAAAATGTTGTGCTAGGCTGACAGACACTTATCAGAGAAGTTTATGAACTGGATCAAGTGCCAGAAAATGGCAGTGGGATAGGAAATGTTGAACTGCCTGATTTTAGGTAGAAAGATTGGCAGGAGAAAAACAAAACCAAGAGACTAATGAAAAAAAGAGATGTAGGATGTGACATGCCTTTTTGTGGTGACATCTTTTGCAATGCATCTGCTTCTCAATTATTTTTTAAAACCTTTTCCAAGGTTGAGTTTCAAGTAAGTAAGTAAGTAAATAAATACGTGTATTTTGACACATTTTGCTTATTCTCTGTCTTTTTCAGAAATGGGTTATATAATACCAGTTCTTCTAAAACTTTAACCTTGGCTTTGCTCAGGAGTACCACTGAGGCCTTATTCCAAAACAGAGCGCATTCTAAAAATATTTAGTTAACTTGTCACTTTCCAAAAACTAAACAAGTCATCTGTCTCTCTGTAGGCCCTAATATACCTTGAACTATTAGACTGAGAGCCTATTCCCACATCTACCATGCAAACCACCTCTGAAGTACTTCAGACTATACTTTAAATACCTTTTACCCATTCTCAGTAAGAAAATTATTTAAATGGAGAGCTCCTTCTGATATGTAAAAAAAGAAAAATTATCATGGTCAAAGATGACAGTTTGTTCCTTTTAGTTTAAGAAAAAGATTTTTCATAGTAGTTTGATCTGTCTCAATTAATTTTCAAAAAATTAAGTTTCTCACTATTATAATGATCAGCATATTTAAAATTATGGTCTGACCTCAAGATATTTACTGTATACTATCTGTGATTAGCCTCCCACTTCTCCCATGATTTTGGAATACTAGAATTTACTACTATGTATTAATTTATTAAGAATTAACTACTTAATCTTTACCATTTTACTGCACGATTTAGAGGGGAAATCCTGCTAACATTACAGTAACCAAAAGGATATTAAGACTGCCATTGACTTCACTTTTTTTTATTGACTTGGTCAACGTATTTTATCAATGTTCTTTCATTGTTGACATCTCTTTCTTTAAAGCAGGAGTACTTTGGAAAGTTCAGTGACATTCCCTTCTGATATTTTTGAGATACAGGAAAGTGAAAAAAACCCCAAACTTTGCAGTAATGTATCTCTGAGCCCATTTTATAGAGAAGAGCTAAGTCTGATCACCTGAAAGTTTGAGACTAAAGAGAGTCAGTAAATGTCAGTTAATTTTCCAGCAATTGTTCCTGTAATTTAAGATTTACTACAACCATTTTTCTTTATTTTTTAAAAGTTAATACCAAAGCCAAGAAATGTCACGTAAAAAAAAACCCAGTAAATTATCCACTGAATTGGAAACTGGTTTCTAAAACATTTTTGACTGAAAGAAAACTTTTTTTTTTTCATTAGAAATAACTGTTAAACAAAGCTGCTGCAGATCCTGACTTTACAAAGTCTGCTTTGTAAAGCATACTTTCAGCATAGCTGCAGCATGGCTTCAGGAGGGACTAAAGACTTCAATCTAGTATTTCTTTTCTGAAGTACTCCATCCATATTCTGTATAGTGCTTCGAGTACTGCATTCCTCCAGACATAGGCTGACTCATATTTACCCATAGTTTTGTGCCTTCTGAAAACCTTCAGCTGTTAGAGCATGCAGATCAAGGGTGATAAAAATTTCCTCCAGCTAGAAAAAGACATGGGGAGAAGGGACAAATACATGCAAAACGTAGAGAATATATATTTGAAGTAAACAATAAAACCCCAAAACTTAACGTCTGCAGCTACTCAAGTTTAATCCAAGTAACTCCGGAATCAGATGAAAAGCAATGAGGGCAGAATTTTGGCCCCTGCCTTGAGTATAAGAACCTCAAGGCTTGTAGAAATCCCAAGACTTCCAGAAGCTAGATTTCAGCTATGCTGAATGTACAAAGGTGTCTCACAAAATATAACAGACAGCCACAACCTATTTGGTTTGGATTTTTTCCAACAAAGAGTTATATACCCATTTTCAGCCACGGTAGCTAAAACTTATAAAGAAAAACTAACTGAAATTTGAGGGCAAAGAAAGCCAGTCTGTTAGCTTGTGATGCATAATTATTTCTGCTCAGGAATGCAGAGGGAAAAATGTCAGGGTTTTTGCTTGACTGACCAGATCCTTAACTCAGTCACACCTTCAAAATGCCACTCTCTCCAGTAATACTGCATAAGCATAACCAAGAATAACATCCAGGACCAAAAGCTCTGGGTAATATGTAAACATAAGACACTAACCAAGGATAACAATCAGCACAGAAGAATGTGTTGTGTAATTCCCCCGTGCAGCATCAAAGCAGAACTAGTGTGATTAAAATAGAAACCTATACATTTGTTGGGAATGAATATGGAAAAACTATGTTTCTCAGTAAGCCAGGATCCTTGAAGATCCATGAAATATGTACCCCAGGCCCTCTGGATAAGAGTAGAAGGAGGAGTGTGCTTCTGTTGTCTCTGACACTGCAGAATACTGTCAATTCTTTTTCTGAAAAATGTAATCATGAAAGCATGTTACAGGGAATGCTGTAGGTTGAATTCTGATTTCTGTAACACAGACATAAATCCAGAGAAATTCCACTGACTACTGCTGTGAAAAGAAATTATCTACTAGAACTCTATCTAAAAATGTTAAGACTCTAAGAAAACAACGAGGAGGAGGAGTAAATTGACATAAATCAGTTGAGTATCTAGAACAAATGGAGCTAAGCGCAAAGAATAGGTAGAATACATACTTGAGAACAAAACAACCCTATAGTATGAAAAACAGTTGATACACTGAGAAAGTCAAGCCTGTTGCAATGGTGAGTGCATCCATGGAGCATAAGCTGGAGTTAACACCCATGTCACATATTCAGCTTTTGACAGAATTACTGTACAGCCACAGTAAGGCTGATATAAGTGTTGATCCACATGTTATAGTCTGCCAGCACTGTAAAAACCAAAATTTGTTCCTATATTCCTACCTTTTGCATACGTGCATGGATCTGAGAATACTTTTTTCTTAATCTTAAACAATAGAGATTTTCCTTCTTTAATATTACACCCATCAGGAAGGTTCACATAGGGCTAGCGGAGAAGTTTTCATTATTTCAGTATCTAGATTCTATCCATACATTTTCTATTGAATAAAAAAGGGCCAAGTCACTTTATAGACAAAGAAGAAGATTAGGCAATGGTACAAAACGCTTACAAACGATGACTCAGATTCTGTAACCCAGCACACTTAGATAGTTGTGATTGCACAAAATTTAATGGGGCAGAGCTCCTCACCTGCACATAACCTGTGGGTTAATCACTTACTCATGACTTAAAGGACTATTTTAATGTTAGAACTATTAGAAAATCCCAATGCATAACCACAACCTAAACAGACATGGCTCAGTGATGACAGGCCACAAAAAATGAAAATGAAGGAATGCTAATCCACAGGCAAGAAAATATCAGAATTTATCTGGAATTTAGGACTGCTATATAAAGAATTATGCTTTACTTGAGCAGAAAAAATATTTAAATTGTAAAACATAATGTTCATACTGTTACACACTTACATGAAGAACTCAGTAGCATCATGGAATAGCAGTAGAAGCAGCACATTCACAGCAATGGCAGCACATCAATTAATATTTCCTGAAGTATATGACAAATTGCTCAATGAAAAATGTTGCTTCCACTAGAATTAGAAATAATTAAAACTAGTTATTCAATCAAGAATATTCCAGAGTCTTCACCTTATGAAGCATAAACCCATTGCAAATCATTCACTTTTTCAGTTTAAATAGTTTTCCTCAGCATCTCTAATAATCAGTGGCAGACAAATTAAAAAATATATATATATTTACCTTCCTACTGATGCAAAAGAGAACATACACACAGGAAATATGAAACAGGAAAAAAAGAACAGGAAGGTAATTACCTTTTAACATTACATACTGAAGGAATTGTAGCACTGTACATGCCAAGGCTGATATTATCTTCATGTCATGTAGAACTAAAAGTTGGAGAGAACAGGTATGTATTTCATACGATTTATGGAACATTTTATAAAAAGCACTATCTGCAGAGGCCTGTTACAGAGTTTTAGGACTGGAGCAAAGGCTTCATTCCAAGCAGGCTGCACAGGGACTGAGAAATCAGTGGAGTTCAAGGGCCTGGATTGAGGGCTCCCCACAGTTCTTACTGTCTTCAGCAACACTAAAGATCTTTCACTAAATTATAATTTGAATAAAATCAGGATCAAAGGACTGACATCATGAGCAGAAATACAAGCTCAGAAGAACTGTCACCTTGTGAATTTCACTTCCTCTTTGCCCAGTGGCTTTTGCCGAAGCTGTGACTCTATGATGCTACCCCTCAGCAATGGTCTGAGAACTGAGCATGTGAAGGATGGCTAACACTCCTCTGTACTCATATGGCAGTGATGGGAAACGCAATCTATAAGCGGAGTATAGGCTACAAAAGTCAGAGTAAAGCACCAGCTGGAAGACAGTAGAAAAGAAACTAGCAATTTAGCAGAGAGCCATAGGAATTGTGTGAGCTAGACAGAACAAGAGTAGTGATATTAAAGGATCCACATGCTGTAGGTGTGGTTTGTGTGCACATGTGTACATATGCGTACTTGTGCTAACCAGCTGAATCCTTCCATTACTTCCTCTCTTCCCCATCTTACTACTCTTTATGCATGTGAACACCTGTGTACACGTAACCAAACTGTGCCTTTTGGTTAATCTTGCTTTCTGGCTTCATTCTGTTTCAAGACCCTCAGCTAAAAGTTAGGACAATTTTAATTAAGTATCTCTAGTGTCTCTATGTGGGTTATCAGCATTGTTCTACTTTATGTAAGTCCTGCCTCAGTTAGTAGGACTGCACAGATAAAACTAAGAGAAGAATCTTAATCTGAGGAACTAAGATATTTTCTAGTCATTAATCTGTGAAGCAAGGATACTGAATTTCACCACAAATAGTCTTAAATTGCCTTTGAATATATTAAAACAACCAGCATTGCAAATACCAGTACTTAAAAAAACCAAAAACCACCACCACTGAGCATCTTTTCTGAACAGACACCTATGTCTACATAGACATCCTGACCCTGTATCTAAGTTAGTTACTTAGATAGCCCCATCCTTATCACTGTCTCATCATCTGCAGTGTAGCCATCCCACTTCATAGAGGGTCATACACAGTGGTTAAGGAGTCTGCCCAAGTTTTAAGCTCACGAAGTGCAAAATCACACAGAGCTACCAGATCATTCTCCCTCTCCTAGCTACAAAACTTTGGTTATACAAAATGGGCTTATGGTATAACAGGCTTTCCTTTTCTCCATCTTCATGCAGAACGACTCCAGGAACAAGGCTATAAAAATTTTGATATGAACTTCATACACTGTTACAAAATTTTAGTTCTTTAGTTCAGATAAACCCATCAGTAAGTAATGCATATCTTGAAAAATGCTCTAGTCAAACACCCATAATTAAAACCATATGGACACACAGATAATTTTCAATAAAACAAATGAATAAACAATTTTCTGTTCAAGGGCATAGAAAGTAACTTTACAAGAAAAATTTAGCAGCCTAAAGGAAGTACCTAAAGCTCAGATATTGCTACCTTTCCCTTGCATTGATTTTATTTCCAAAGCTGTGTAAAAACTTTGATATTTGTTTATGATTTTGCAATACAGCCTGAAGAAATCATAACCATTTATTAAAACTAAAATACTGAGATAAAATAAAGCAAAAACTAAGTAAACTTTTAGACCAGGCATGGGAAAAGAATCCTTTCAGATTTGAGTGAGGTTCTTCACTATAGCTTCTTGGCACTAGGGGTAACTTTCCAGTATATACTGACATCCTTGTCATTATACCAAGCATAACAGCAAAAATACTCCTCTCTTTAAAGCCATCTTTAGATAGCTTGTGATCTGATAGATGGATAGATTCCTTCAAAGCAGAGCCTGCATCTCCTTAGTCTTCAACTTTTACTCTCTTAATGAATTAACCTGCTGTTTACTTAAGCAAAGAACTAGATGTCTTAAATGTTCTGGGCATATGGGAAAGATACTGCCTCCCAAGATGGCAAAAGAAGCAAATAAGAATCTGCTGGCAAGCTGCTCTGAATAGATCCCAGGCAGCTTGTCTTGTGATGAAACTTTCTCTTCAGTGGAAGGCTAAATATCAAGGCTATGTAAATCCCTTTCATTCACACAAGCAGGATTCAATAAAAACTGTCATCCTAAATTCAAAAAAGGAGAACAATTCACTGAAGCTTCGAAAATTTACCTCTATTCTTCTAGCATACACTGAGTAAAATGTATAGGAATTATATTCATTAATATGGCCAGGCACAGCAGTAAAGGTGATGCTTATTTTCACTGTTAATAAATAACTATTAACACTAATGACTACCAAGATTTTAACAGAAAAATGCTCTGAATTATTTTATTTAGAAAACTCACTAATGAAAACAACAAAACACTGATCAGGAAACTGAATTAATGTTGGTCCACTGAAACAGTAGTGGCACAATTTATTTCATTCCTGCCAACGGATCCAAAGTTGACAAGATCCCTCAAGCAAACAGAATCCTGAGGCACAATCGAGTTTAAATTTGAGTAAAGGATTATGTTCAGTCCACTATGTGATTAACTTAATCCTGATCTTTAGAGCTGGCTTCTTTAACCAAGTCATTCCAGACCACTGAGCTGCTGAGAAATAGAAAGCTTCTGAAAGTAGCAGTTATAGACAGAAAAGAATGTTTTTCACTCAGTGAAATCCATGGGCTTCCTTAATTTCTGCCTCCAACTGAACTGATTTGATTAAAGTTTTGTTCCATTTTCTTTTAATTAGCCAGGGCAGCTTAAATTAATTATTAGTCTTATGTAGGGAA
>NW_009219149.1:31656-46679 GCF_000690835.1 Fulmarus glacialis
AGGAAGTTCCGTGCAGGCATCATACAAATGTGAAATTTAAAACCGAATGTTCAATCTAAAGATTGTTCAGTCTTAAGTTAAAAAGCAAGATGCACTGAAATGTATTATTGATTTAGTTTCATTGGTAAAAATTTAAAAAATGCAATCCACAAGTTCAAAACCCGGTGATATAAAAGCCATCATGGCCAAGTGCTGCATAAAAACCTCCATGCAAAATTCTGTCTAGTGATGGTGGGTGTTACGTGGAAGGGTAATGCTGTGCAGTCACTAGCCTGGAGCAGTCATTGCTCTCCTCCCGATTACAAGGACAGAGTCTGTACATGAACCTGGCTCAGGGACAGAAAGGCAAAAGCTTTCAGTTATCTATTTGCATTAAGCTAAATACAATCTAGTACACATTTAGATATGAGTATGTTCTGAGTTAATCAAATTCCACTGAGCTATTCTCTGGTGTAAATAAAAGCAAAATCTGGTCTTAATTGTGTATGTGTTGTCTATGCTGCTAGAAAATATATGCACTTCTCATGGACAACTGAACTGTTGCAAGTTCTTGTTCACTGTTAAAGCAGTTAAATATGCTGACCTAATTTGTCTTTGATGGTTACATCACTTTAAGTTAACTGAGGACAAATCTCACTTTCCAGTGCCACTGTTTCAAGCTGTTCCATAGCAAGCACCAGTAGGTAACAAGCACCATGCTGCACCGTCACAGTCAGTGCTGCCTGAAGAAGAGCTGTATACCTTGTTTTAGCCAGAATAAAAATTTATCTGCAAATTGTCAAAGATTCAGTGGTAAGAACTCAAATCTCCTATTTCTTTAAGACAAATACATGTAAGAAGAGGGGATACTCTCCCTCTTGTACATAGATACAGCATTTCTTCTTCTATCAACCATCACTGTTTTGTTTCTTTCTAACTGGTGAGTCAATGTTCAAAGCACAGCTTTTAAGTATTTTTCCCACCATAGCTGCTATCTTCTTTATAGCGGAAGAGTTTAATTCTGCTTTATACTGTGGTAGCCATACCGTATTATATATTATAGTGCACTGCTTGCTTATTTTACCATAGCAATTGCAGCCAGATAGCTAATATGTTAAAAAATACTGTCCCCAAAAAGAAGCTGTAGATTAAATTGCTAGGACAGGAGCTGTATGCTAGTACAGTCTAGAATTAAGCTTACATACCACACTTGTAAATTAGAGGGAAGAGGACGCATAGCTGACTATTAAAATGCATTGCTTTTAATGTAAAAGGCTCCCTTACATTTGTTCTTAAACATCCATTTTTTTCCTTTTAGTTTGTTTTGAGAGCTTGGCATTCCAGGCTGTGAAGTTTAAAAAAGCTGACCTTGAAAACACTTTTATTTTTGAATGTTAGTTTAGTTTCACACCCTGAAAGTAGCTTCCTGCCTTCCAGATTTTGCTGAACGTTGTACGACCAGCCATGCCTGAACTCGCTGCACAGCTCTGTTCAGGTTGCACCACAATCGTTAAGGACCTATCCATTTACAGCTTGAAATATGAAAAAAGGCTGTTTTACTAACCGATGCTATGATACTAATCACCTCCACCCTCCTCCACGGAAATGATGGATCTGCTCGCGCACACACCTTACTGCTTTTAGAGGTGGCAGGCCAGCTCCCTGCAGCAAAATTTTTTTGAGATCTTCTTCAGCCTTGGAAGAAAGGCATTTTCACTCCGCCACAAGCTTCATGCAGTGTTCTCACTGATTTCAGGCACAGGTAGGTATTTCGAAGACCTACCTAGGGAGGACCTTTTTCCCATGAAAAACCTGAAGCAGTCTTTCCAAAAGTTTTGCATGCACTGTGCAGAATAAGCACAGCACAGTGCTCTCTTGCACCCTGCTAAACTGTGAGAATGTCCCTTAATTAAAGCAATCTGTTGGGCTGACATTAAGGGTGAAGGGGTTGCTCTGTGCTAACATCGACTTGTAACATTTCCATGAAACTTCCCTAATAACAGTACTATTACTATCTACATAGTAAATTTGATAGGCACTGCAAGAAGCAAAACCATGAGTATATATACACAGTGTTCTACGGGGAAATGTGGGATTGTATCAATGATGTTGATATAGCTGGAGTTGTGAAATATGTACAGTACTCAATGCAAGCATTAACTTTATGCTCTCAGACTTTCCCAGACTCTAAAGATGATGGGCTAAAGACACTCAGATATAGACAATTCCCAAAGGTGGCTGTTCAAACACAGAACACTGTCCTAATTCCTGAGATTTCCAGCTAGCTGCAAGCTCTGCATATTTAAGTTTCAGATAGCTGTCAAAGAATCAACAGCACATTACACGTTAGTTTATATTTCTTTCACACGTGACCCAATTCAGAAAGGCTTACTTGGAAAATATTTCCCCATCTTACAAAATCACTTATTCACAGTTCAGATGTACCTTATTTTCACCTCACACTTGGCATCACATTTCACATCTAGCATCACATTTAACCAGATCTACGCCACTGTCTTTAGTAGAATTGCTCCTGATATGTACTAATGCAGTTCACAATTAGGGAAAAAGCACATGACATAGCAAAATCAGGATACAGTAGATTACCTGTTCATGCCTGTCAGATGAGCTGCTATACCTTACACTCTTAGCTTATCCCAATTGTGAAGTAAAACAGGCTCACTTAAGCCTGAATTGAAGAATGAGAAGACGGAACATAGCTGAAAAATTATTAACTTGCATTGGAGGTACTAGCCATCATCTACTGGCGCTACAGAGGAACATTATTCTGTGCTAGACTGCTGCTGCGATCGAATGTACACTCTTAGCTTATCCCAATTGTGAAGTAAAACAGGCTCACTTAAGCCTGAATTGAAGAATGAGAAGACGGAACATAGCTGAAAAATTATTAACTTGCATTGGAGGTACTAGCCATCATCTACTGGCGCTACAGAGGAACATTATTCTGTGCTAGACTGCTGCTGCTTAAGGGTTTTTTAATTTGTTTTTTACTGCACACACCACTAGAATGCATATTGTGAAATAATACTGTTATGTCAGCCCTCTCATAGAATCACGACTTCTTCTTAGCCAGCTGCAGTATTTACATGGATTTATTAGATCCAAAAGTCCATATACGCTTTTACACAAGTACATCAGCTGAATAAAAATTAGCCATCTAAATGTTTCAGATAACCATGGCATTTAAGGTAGGACAGAACAGTACAGTAGCTCATGCTGGAGTAGCTTTAGTAAAGCAAACAGATTTCAACAGTGCTGAAACTGCTGATACTGTAGGCATCAGAATCCAGCACTGCTGCACCTTCTAAAGCCCTGGTGACAGGAAATCATTATCAGCAATCAATGGCATTAGGAAAATTAGTCTGACATCAAAGTGGAAATATTTGAAAGCAGGAAACCTTACTGGGGGGGGAGGCTGGGGGGGGGTGGGAATCAAGTCTGCAGTCTCTCAGTCGCTTAATGCTTTCTTTGTACAAATAACTTCCCTTTACAACTCTCACTACTTCTCCCTTTCCCACACACGCACATCCAAAGGCAAAAGACACTTGCAGTCCCCCAGTCTTCTGACTGCAAACACCACAGACACCCAAGAGAGCTGTCTGGCCAGGGAGGAGGGCACACGCTGCGTCCCCGTCCTGCAGGTGAAGGAGCCGTACGTGCCTAAGTGACATTGCTCCAGAAGGCATCGTTACTGGAGGGCTTCAATGAGATGTTTGCCGGGGTGACATCGCTGAGCTACTGTTCTTACTTGGTTCGTTCTTCAGCAGAGGTCTGAATGTAAAACACATGCCTCAGAGGAAGGGGAGATCTTGTGATGCCTTTAAAATGCATCTCTTGGTATTTTGAGAGATTCCGAATCACCTGGGCAGCGTGTGGGCTGTCATAAAAGAGGTGCGATGTGGGATTGATGCATCACATCTGCAAGAGTACTGAAAGCGGTATTTTTATAAAGTTTAATTCTGGATAACCAGAAACTGAGTCTTTATTTAACAAGCCATTACATTAGTCCCTTCTAAAGATACAAACATTAAAACCCAGGGCTTTCAGATTCATTTGTCTTTGGCTTATGAGGAAATACTCAGTCTTTGCTTAATTCTTACCCCAGGTAGGCTGGGATGAGTTCATTTAACTCCACTCAATTAAATGGAGTACCACCAATTTATACCAGCTGATAGTTCAGGACCGTGATCCTTTATTAAAAGGGTACTTCTAGATATCAATTTATTTTGCTTAATAAAGTCAAATGCTACGCTATCTAGCACAGCGTTTTAGCTTGTCAGAATAATGCTTTTACGTACATGAGGGTTGTAATTCTCCCCATAAAGACAGACTGAGAGCAGTGAGATCCACAGCAGGTAGGAGAACTCAGCTCCACAATACTGACAGCAACACACTGCAAAATCTCAACGTGGTAAACTACACAGTACGCAGGCACAGAGCCAAGCATGTATCCTTTAGAGATCTCTGAATAACATACAGAAATATGAGAACAGCCTGTTCTCACTCATTCTAACAAACTGGCACGGACCCACTATGAATGGAAATTAATATCTACCACACCAAAAAGCCAACCAATTTTTTAGCCATTTTACAGCTCCCCGTTATAAACTGCACCAGTATTGCAGACAGCCCAAGAAAAATAGTTATTGGAACTGGTAGGCAATAATAAATAACATTCAGTGGGTAGCATCAGTTATGATATGACTTAATACTGGGCTGAAGTTGCTTTCAAAACTAAAAATATTTATAGATAGCTGGCTACAAACATTGACAACAATCAAACAGTCATAGAATAAAAAATTGTTAGCATTTTCTGGACAGTGTAGTCTTTTTCAAAAGCAAATGCGTAGCAGTTTATTTCAAAGCAACTAGAATAACTGCTGAAGCTGGTGTTTACATAATCTGAGTAAACTTGACACAAATGGAAAAACTCTGCTTTCAGTTACAGACGTACAGCCACTGTGAAGAGGAGAATTTGTCCCCAAGGGAACATACCATGCCTAAGTAGGAAAGGGCCTCAGAGCCAGACATAAGCGAACTGGACCCAGTTCTGTTCTCAGCTATACCCAGTTAACTATGTTCCCACAGCATAAAAAATCATGGCACTTCTTAAAAATAATAAAGTCAAAGAAAAAAGGGTATTTTAAAACCCAGTGTCAGCTTTTTGAGGAAAATCAAGGGGACAAATACCATCAAAGACTACTTAAAGATTCAGGTAAATAAATATTGTTGGCATTTTTTGGTGGCATATTTCCCCAGCTGTAGTCACGCTGTTGAGACATTCCCAAGTTTAGGGAGAAACTGCAAAGTGTTTGTAAGGAATAGATGAGAAAATTCATCCAGTAAGATACAATCAGATTTCTGCCAGAGTGTGCAGGAAACAGCGTCAATCTCCCAAAAAACACTGGAACACATAAAGGAAGATGTAAAAGAGGAAGCGTCAGAGGCAAGCGAGAGGAATAAATTACAGGAGGGAGTTCAAGTTAAGGTGACAAACAATCTACAAGCATATCCTATAAAACTGGAAAGCCAAAGCCAAACACTTCATGTCTTCCAGCTCCATCTATGTTGTATGGCTCCTTCACTGCTACAATTTGCTCTATATTGACCAGTGCTCCAAAAGTTTTTTCTATATTTTCCTCTTGTTCATTCTTCAATACTGCACGCCTTTTTCTTTATTCTCAAGTCATTCTTTCAGCACTGCTCTTAGCTCTTTTCAATCACTGGAATCTTTGTTCATCAATTTTAAAGGAGCTCAGGGAGCTCATAAAAATAATTTTTAAAATCCATCTTTCTCTTGTAAATCAGCATTGCAAACATTCGTTCATTCTTTCACTCATTCTACTACTTCACTAGTCTTCTAACCAAGAATTTCCTGAGTATATTCCACTTTTTTCTAAATTAAAAAGTTATCTTTGACACTCTTCAACATACTGTTTTTTACTGCCTCGAATGTGAGCTGAAAGCACACCAAACTGAGCTTGCCTCAACTTTTACCGAGTTAGCAAGAAAAATTCTCATTGAATTTTAGAGTATTTTAAGAATGACAATTCAACACTAACACTCTGTAGTGTTATAGTCCACAAATGTGAGCTTCAAAACATTCCTGTGAATTTGAGAGGGTTTGCTGAATCATTAGGATTCCTTTCGAAACACCTTTGATCTTCAAACCTAGAGGAGACCTTTAAAATTTAATCTGTTCTTTATGCTGCAACGATGACTGCCTTCACTGGCTGACACAGCACGTGCCGTAGCCACCTTGAGTGCTTATAATCCACCCTGATGCAAGGCTGAAGTAGACTGGTTGAAGCCACCGGTGTGCCTCCTCGCAGAGACTCCAGCACTGCAAAGCAGCCCTCAGAATGGCATTCTGATATTTGATATCTATAAATATCAAATACAGATATTTGATACAGGGCAAATTTTCATTTTAAATAACCCATAGCACTATTGAGAGTATTGGAAGCTGCCCAGCCATGAGCTGCCAGTGTCCCTAAAAGCCATAATTAGCCTGATTACTCAGGAAAACGATGAAAGTGATCAACTTGCCAATTAGCAGTCATTCAAGCACAAAGACCTAAAGAAGAACAACTGTTTCACCAACTGGTTGGAGTATGCCAGCACTGGAACTCCAACAAGCAGGAAAAAGCTCTGGTCTGGCTTAGTTTGGGAAAAACAACTCGCCAAATGGCATGCAAAGGCACAGAAAAAAGGAAGGAGTAAGACTCCACAATTTCCTGACAACATCCAGCCCCACATGGACTAGACCTCAGCATTAAGTTCTCACTCTGGGAAATGACTGATAGAGCTCAACAGTGTTTGAAATATTAACATAAAGTATGAAGAATTAATACAGTCCATCAGCTGCAGCTTATGAAATAACATTTCTTACTGTAAATGCAGAGACTATCATACTTAAACCTATTGCCAAAAGATAGCACAGTTTAATTTAAGAAATCGTATTTCTTTCCATTTAGCCTGTACTGCCTAAACCAGACTCACCAATAATTTAAGGCAGGTGCCTCACCTTCCTCCTCAACACAAACTTGTAAAAGTAGTTCTTAAACCAGTCAAGAACAATCGGGAGCCATTATACTCTAATATTATTTTGAATTGTCCTGTATGTTATCCTCTCTAACTCTCTTTAATTCACACACATTTCAGAGCAAAGATTACATCTGTGGCTGACCGCAGTGAATTGCTCTTCTATCATTCATGCACATTTCTTTCGCAATACTACATAAATAGCACTTTGCAGTAAATTGACAACAGTATCTGAATTTCTTGCTTCTGGGGTCACTCCTCCTTACATTTCCAGCTTCTACCACCTACTTCCCCACGCTTTTCCTGAACGACTGAAGAGCTCAGCGTGAATGGGTCTTCTGCAGCCTTACAGCAGTGTAACAAACAACTGAGTCTAGCCCAGCAAACCATATAGCAAAGGGCTGCTGTCCTCAGAGGATGCACTTTACCAAACAGATAGTCATCAATATTTGCTAGTCTACAAGTGGGCAAAAAATAAAGCATATTGATTCCTATTGCATTAAGTATCTGGATAAAGAGATGCAGCATAAAAAAGTGATGGAAGACAAACTACAGCCCACACTTCCTAACATCCATGAATTAATGTTAATGCACAGATTTTTTTTTTTTTAAATAAAAAGTATACTGAAGTGTAGGTTATGGTAGAAAGAGATTATAATAATGAATCTCTGTGATGCATGGAAATACACAAATATCACAGAAAAAAAAAATTTTTTTAAATGTTTTATACTTTACATGTACAAACTAATCCAACATCCAGCATTAAGTACTGCAGCATTACTTCCATTAAATGAACTCATTTGCCAGAGAGGCAAAGAAGAAGAAGCCTGTTCTGTCTGAGGAGTTACTGACTAACAATAAACTATTTGTCATTATATCTATCAATCTGTCATTACTCTAGCAATTATGATAATAACTAAATACTGCAGCTACTAAGTCAGAATAAAAACTGGATTCAAGCTAGAGCTTAATTACCAGAAGACTTTTTCCAGTATGAAAAATGGAGCACAGAGATTTTCTTTAATCAACCCAGAATTTTTCTTCCAATACCTATCCTCAATTAACAATCTTTAATCACAGGTTGCATTTACACTATTTACATTTTCTGTAACTAAGTCTCATTCTAAAATATATACATTGTCTGTGAATCTCTATTCATACAAAAATCAGTATCTAAGCCATAAAATGCAATCTCTAATTTTAAATAATGTAATGGCAAATGCTAACTCAGGATGACTAGTAGCTTCTCCCCTTTAGTGACATCAAACACAAAGAAACTAGACTTGCACTACATGTCCATTGATAACAGAGACACGCCAATGGACCCAGAAGTCTGTTCAAGTGTATTAAAACTTTCTGGCTAGAAGAATCAGACACCGTCATCTGTGCCCGTGAAACTCATCAACTGTGCATTCAGCAAAACTGCACCAGCAGTACATGTTTAAGACACACAAGGAAGAAGGTCTATGCCCAAGTTAGAAAGAAGTTAGGATACCTCTATCAGGATGCGTGTTTGTGGTGTACATGAACAGACTTACTGAAGACAACTGAAAGGCTACTGTTAACCTAGACATGGACTACAGACACTTCTAATCAGTATTGAACACTTGATTATCACCATAAATTAATCACAATTTTCTACCCAATACAGACTGAGAGAAGGTAGTACAATAAGCTTTTTTTTTAAAACCCCCCCCCCAAAAAAACCCTAAGAATTATCTCAACCACAGGACCACACCCAGTGCTTTTTTACCATCGACTGGTTTGTCTTTACATTTTAAGGATGTTTTAAAGTATTTAACAGAAAACAGTGTGGACACCTATTATTTGTATTGCCTTTCTATTTAAAAATAGCAATTATTTTATTTTGCAACTTATTTCAAGATTTAAATTCTTATAACTAGATAAACATCAATATAAAACACTGTATTATTCTGAACAGAATTTCACAGTTTGTAGCACTGGGCAAAATAAACCCGTAAATTTAGAAACTATCCATAATAATAATGAACTACATATTTAAGCCATCTTGCAGCATTAATTCCCAAGCAGAACACATTAGTGAGTGATAGCACTAATGAGAATGCACTAAAGCTTGATATTGCTTTTCATAATTAGAATGATTTTGTCAGTCATTTTAGGCCAAGTATTTAAGACAGAAAATTAAAAATATTGCAACAGCCAAAATCCCAAAACCTTGTGGGATTTTTTTCCTCATTTCTCATGAAAGTCATTTTTCTTGTATATCCGCATTTCTCTGCAGTCCTCACAAGAATGGTATCACAGCAAGAGATTCAGAACAAAAAACTGTCTAGAAACAAAAGTAGAACAAGGCTCTCTAGCTAGAAACCTTTACCAAGATACTGAATTCATTCTTATATTGCCATCATTTTCCAAATCAGATTTCAGCTATTCATTTTAGATAGCATTTTACAATTGCTCTTGAGTCTATTTATATTCTTTGACTACTCGTTTTGCTATGCAGTTAAGTAAAAGACACCTGAAAAAGATTAGTAATGATATTCTCACTGGTTTACTGTAAAAGAAACTGAATATACCCAGTGTAATTTGTCCTCTGCTAAAATTACACTTCCATGGTTAGTTACTGAGTTTTCTTATTAGGTCACGTATACTTAAGAACACTGATATCCCTGTAATTCATTTTACCGACAACAGAACATTACCATTATGACAACAGAAAAAAACCTAACGTACAGAAATGTCTGCCCAATGATCACCTCTTAGCTACTCAAGGGCAATTTGCTTAAAAATGCATGCTGATACAGACTGAAAAAGAAGCAACCCTGAAGAAATAGGGGTTGTCGTAACCGATATTCAGTTTGGATTAGGAAGAGAAAGTTCTAGCTAAAGGAAAAGGGAGGACTCCTCATCTGGAGTGTCATTCATGGAGTCTGAACTTTCTTTCTTCCCTCTGAGAAAAATGCCTGGCAGTTACGTACGCAAGTCCATTTAGGACAAATCATATTGTTCTTCTCGCATTTCTGGAAGAGTTGGCTGTTAAATGACAAAAACCCAAAATCCCTTATTCTTTAAAGTCACATGTAAGTGCGGGTTGCCTATTCTCCCAGCACTGCCTCTTCTACAAGTCCAGAGTCTCTGCAGAAGAAAGCAGGAAAGGCTGAGTGGATTCAGAGCAACAGGCCGAGCACGCCCAAGTAGATTCACGATCTCTGTGTCTCCTCAGAGTCCTCCCTTCAGGGTTCCCCCTTGCAGGACTACAGGCCCCTGGGCTCACTGAGAAACCCTGCAAATATGTAGTATTGGGGGTGTGCTGGCCTGCAGGGAGTACTAGAGCCTTTGCAGAAATGCATCATTTCTGAGTAGTTCACTTTACCATTCGTGACTATTTCGGGTCCATTATATTTGCAAGTAGCTCCATGGCCTCTTCAATGAGCGGACGTAACATAGACTATTCTTTATATAATAACAAGAGAGAGAGATTATGAATGGAACCTCCTGGATATTATCATGGCAGATTACAATCTAAATCACTGATTATTTTTTCATAATTTGATGTAGAGTACCATGTAATATTTTATGTTGATGTCAGCCACTCCACCAAGAGGTTTCCAGTGAACCACAGCATACAAAGCAGTGATAAATATTGAAGTCTCAAAACTGTATATGATCAAATCACTTGCTTCTAGGGAATAAAGCTTTAAAACAAACTCTGCATTTATAAAATAAATGGAAAAATTCCCCATGAACTTAACAAGAGCAGAAGGAATTAGCAAGTAGTATGAGAAACTCTGCGGTAAATTTAACCACAGCATTAAAATTCAGCATTTTCTTCATTTAATACAATGCCTTCTTTGAATAGGCTGAAAATTTAAAATATTACTGAGTATATAAACCTCAAAACAGAAATAACTGTAGGTGGTTTGGAACAAGTAAATGCTGTATTTATACAAGTACAGCATTCAGCAAGCATTTGTCAACATTAGTCAGTCATTGAGCAGGTACCCTGTACTCAAGTACACTGAATACATGCCTGCATAATTATGGCTTGTTTGCATAACATCTGGTGGGGAAAAAAAATCATGATATGAAAAATACAAAAATATTTTCCTAAAACAAAAAATGCCAGTGTAACAGGACTGTTGTGTCCTTTTCATAACAAGTAGCCTCACATCAATAAAATCCAGTCATCTTAAAGTATCAACTATATCAGATCTCCAGAACAGAAAATAAGTAGGTATGCAATTAAACACAATTTCCCAAGAGTTGTAAAATTCAATTTCCTTCAGCTCCTGGTGTCTATAAAAAATATAAAACTCAAATGCATGCAGATGTTTGCTGTTAATTACATCAATTTATCATTTAAGATCTGACCGAACAGCCTAAGGCTTTCATTGCTTAGGGGCATTTTATATCCACATAGTCCTAATAAATCTGCTTGTGAGATGTACTGTACACATTATTCCTAAGAATGTCTGTAGAGCAAACAGTAATAAAGTTACAAGTTCTTCTCTTCTATTCTCTTCTCAGTGTCATTGTATTAGAATTAGAGTACCAAACATTGTTGTCTGCAACAGTCTCAACAGTAAGAACACAAAAAGTGAATCCAAATGAAAATGAAAAATAATCTAAAGGGGGAGGGGGGAAGGGTGTTGTACTGGACTTTAAAAAAAAAATCTCTGTTCTTTGCTTATATTAAATCAAGAGAATGTGAAGCAAGCAAACGTCCTTTTCTGTTTGGGTTTGCAAAACCAAAAAAAGAAAAAAATAAACCCACCCTACAGACTCACTCTTCACATGGCTGTTCTTTTTCATTTTAATTCCATCCCTTTAAGAAAAAAAAATCACTTCAAGAAAACATTCCACAAATCCACAAATCCACAAATGTTATGTTAGTTTACAATAGCTAATGAACAGATGAGGAAAAAAATCTCTCCGTAGCACAGTGCAATGGCATTCGAAGGCATCAGTGTTATCTTAGGACAGGAAATAGTAGAGATACATTTCATAGTGATCCACACAAATATCCCTCCCTTGTATTCTGGTCCAGGCTGCTCCAGCTGCTGAGCAAATTTGTTTGGAACCGGCTCAAATACCTGAGCACTGTGCCATGTCCTGCATGAGATGTGTCACATTAACATACTCATAATTCCACTTGTATCTTCTGCATTACTGACCTCCTCCCTCTCCCAAAAACAAAGGCTACTTTTACATAGCCCAGTATTAAAGTCAGTGGTATGAACAGAGATGAGGCCAAACTCCAAAACTTAGATTCCTGCACGTTATCTGTTTGGTTCTGATTCTTGAGTTGGGGTTCTGCAAAATGCTGCAGATCTTCACATCTTTGTAGACAGAGTTCTTAATCCTGCAGAATGTAAGGACCTGCTTGATGCTTATTTCTATGTAAGAATGTGTATATATATGTATTTATATTTACAAGATAGTTTATATAGTGAAATAGTTTTTTAGAGTTTTTTAGCATGAAGAGCCTGTTTGTCTATATGGGGTGGGGAGAATACAATTTTGAATATGTTTCTGTCGTAAGTATTTATTTGGGTAATAACATCTAGTAAAACAGAAACATGATCCACCTTAAGTGATTTCAGGCAAGACCACTATCTGTAAATCTAGCAGGAAAAGAGGCGTCTGAACTTTCAGAAAGAACGAAGCAAAGCTTCTCCACAATCTGAAATACCATGGGTTATTGCAGCAGCAGAGTAATTCCTGTTGAGTTCTCCTTAATCCTGGGACTTAAATGCATTCTCCTGAAGTCTGTGAAGTTCATTATCAATGTGAAAAAATATAGTCTCTGATACTACTTGTATCAGCTTAAGAAATCTACCCTCAGCATTTCTTCTTGCACAGTGTGTGAGCAGACAGCATACAGACTCGGAGCGATGCAACAGCACGTATTTCTGTTTGAGCTGAGCAGTTGCCTCTGCTGAAGCAGCAAGCTGCACGTAGCATCACCAGGCAGCTCTGCCAATTCACTAGAAGTGGGACTTCTACTGTAGCCCTTCTTTCTTCTAAGGGCTGTGTACCACTGACATACAAACCACTGCAGCCCTGCCGTGACAGCATGAGGTTACAGGACGTAAACTGCCTATTTAGAAAAAATGAGTTCCCAATGGGAAAAAGCTTTTAATCCTTTACAATATATAATACCAGTCATTAGAAATAGGAAGGTTCAAGATACAACAATTCAAAGGCTGGAAAGGATAAAATAATGACTCTACCTCGCAGCTGCGAACCTCCTTAATTAATATAACATTCTCAACAGTGGTTACTGAAAAATAGTAACAAAAAACTCTTAACTTTGCTCACAGCATGCTGAATTTCTGAAGTTTTCTGTCATTCTGGACTTAGTTCCTGAATCTCCTTGGACTCATTTACCCCAGAAAGCTACATAAACTAAGTGCTCATCACAGAAAAAGGATCCAGAGAACGCTCACAGCACTGCACCAAACACTGGGTGTTCAGAGAAAGCCGAGAGGTTGCAGATGGCCATGACTCAAGGAGCCCCTTCCCAAAGGGAAGAGGAAGATGAAGGAAGGGATTGCAATACATTGACTGCATCTCTTGTTTAAGGCTTTTAATCACCAAATTTGGAATGGACAGAGAACAAAGGAGTTCTCCTTCCCCTTCATATTTTCATAGCTTATGATTGTTCCACCCTGGGACTGCCAGTGGGCTAAAGAGGTGATGAGGATGGTTGAAGGCTCTGTGAAGAGCCAGCCTTAGGAAAGAGGTGGAGTTTAGTTTTGTGATCCTCAGAACTTAACAAACCTTGGTGTTTGGTCTGACAGAGACTCTGGAATTCTCCAGCACTTTTGACTCTGCAGGCATGGATGGTCCCATGTCAGAAAACTCTGCTTCTCAAATATGTGCAGTTTCCCGTCTGTGTGCATAAATATTGACAAAACCATTCTAGTTTTCTTTGAAACTATGACATTCCAGGTTCAATCTCCTTTTTAACAACTAGTCATATTCTACAATCACCTCCCACCTTTGGCAAACAGAGTAAGTGAAGAATATCACCCCAGCATTTTTTCATTAAGTAAGTTCATATCAGGCTACAGGATTTTTTTTCCCCTCCTATTTATAAAACACAAAGAAAACTGCATTTGGGGTAAAAATTACTCATTTTTAGACATCTTCTCAAATACTTCAACCACTACCATAAAATGATAGTAACAGAGCTAAGGTATCTTATAATACATACAAGACACAAATTTCTAGATATTTCCTATGGCTACGCATGTTTACCTAACACCAGCATCTGCTACAGTTCAGCACTGACCAGTTCCAACAGTGGCACTAGCTACTGAAAGCACAGCAAAAACCTAATTGTCTCGGTCAAAAGATTAAAAAGGACTACACATGGCTCTTTAACACCTTTCTAGATGTCAGTCCAAACCAGAACATCATTAATTATTTCCCAGCTTCCCAGTAACAACCAACAGCACCTTTGGGACCCATCCATTCAACAGCTGAAAAACAGTTTTGCCTTTGAAGACACCCTGGCCTATCAGCACAAGCAAGCTGTCTATAAAAAGCCAGCAGCAACATCTACGATTATTGTCCTAAACTGTGCATCAGCATCAGCAAAGCTAGCAATATAATGCTGAAGAAATAAGACCCGGGGATGCTTAAGAGCCAAAAATCAAGAGTAGCAAAAAGCTCAACAATTGCTCAGTGTTTAAGGCTCTGAAAAATTTACATTTTCAATTTTGGCTGGAGCAATACGAACCTTGAGCCGCAACTGCGTCTTAGTAGAACAGACCTAGACCTAATAAATATGGTTACCAGCAAATGCAAGGTTTTTGTCAGGGCCCAGAGTGCTCCAATAGGCCTTAACGGCCCTCACCAGCCTCACCTGGTTCCCCCACCCACAGCCCCCACCTCTGGGTCCAGGAGCCCCATTTAAACCTCGTCCTGTGCCCTCAGCCGCCACCTGAGCTACGCTGCAGGTCTGAGCCGTGGGCTGCCCCTGGGTGCCC
>NW_009219150.1:0-9505 GCF_000690835.1 Fulmarus glacialis
GGGTGTGCCTCCCGCCCCCGCGGCGCACGGTAACGCCGCCGAGTTCCGCAGCCGCCCTCCCCGCCCCCCCGTGCGTGCTTGGTTTTAAAAGCCTGCGGTATCAAGAGCGTAGCCCCCGGTCTGCGTGGGCGCCGGCTCTGCCTGAGGGGCTGCCCGTGTCCCTTCAGCAGTGCCAACCCTCCCCTAGGCCGGCCGGGCACAGGCGTGCCGCGCTTAAGCTGGTTTCTTTTGTAATATACCAATTTATTACCATTTTAACCCGTTTGGAGTTAAAACTTTAACACCTTTGGCTTTAAAATTTTAACCCTTTTGGATTTAACCGGTACCTTCAGTTAACTTGCCAGAGTTTTCTCGGGTTGGCAGGGCCGAGTGCTCCAGTGAAGCGTGTCTCTTGGCAAGGGGACCCCTGGGCATGGCTTCCTCCGTGTGCCTTTGGCCTCGAGGGTCCTGGCCTCACCCGTGGGGCCTCCAGCCTTCGGGCACTTCCCTGGAGCCCCCACGCGCGCCCCGCTTGCCTCTTCAGTTCTGCAAAGCAAAGCTTTGGGGCTTGGGATTTTTTTGTTGTTGTTTTCCCAAGCTGTTCTTGAGTGTTCTGTTTTTATTATTTTTGAGACCTGAGAGGTGAGCATTATTAATGTATATCATTAACGTCATCATGTCTGTAAAGGATAGAGCACCTGTAATAAGCACAGACTCATCTAAGTAGCTTGTACACTGTTTGGAATAGGCACCTCTTCTTCACTACGTGTTTGCAGTATCCAATTCAGTAGGGCCCAATTTGCTATTCAACGATACCATTATAAACAGTAAATATTTTTATCTTTCTATAACGTGATTTTAAAGCTGCATAAAAATCATTTTGGCGTAGCAGCTGTATTCTAACTTACACTGCTCTTTTCTTCTCTGTTCTGGCACTGGCACTTACGGTGCCATGGTGAGGTATAAGTTGTTATTTATTTACTAGTAAGATCTGGAGGAAGAGAAGAGTTTAACAGAATGTACACTTTTAACAATTCAATACGTTTTTACAGCTAGCAGTTTAAGAGCATGTTTAAACTCTACAGTATTTTTTTTTTTAATCGTGTTTTGCTCTAATTTTTAAAAACTTCTTCAGGGTATGTTCAAAGCTAGTAACAGGTAAAGCTGTACTCAAAGTATTCCTGCCAGAAATGTGTATTTGACTCTGTGCGTGTATGTGTGTGTATTTGGAGATGCATTATTGCCTTGGGTAAAAAGAGGGAATGGAGGTGAGGTTTTAATGGGTTAACTTTGATTCATTGCAGTGTGATGTCCTCTTGTATGAAATGAGGAGTAACTGCTTACAAAAAGTATATAGTAAGGTGATACAAAAGCATACCTTAAGAATTTATTCCTGGGGAAGAACAAGCATTGCTATTTATATTCTAAGGTAGTTGCTTTTGATAGGCATTTGTATGATGTTAGGGCTACCATATGTCCCCAGTTTCCAGGAGTTCTCTCTCTCTTTCTCCCCGCCTCCCCTCTTCTTCTCTTCTTCCTTTGATTATGTCTGGTAGAGTTGAAGATTTGGGATGTTTGTTCACAGTTTTCAGATGACCCACTTGTTAGACCAGACCAGAGGCTTCAGCTGGGTGTCAAGAAGCCTACTTCTTCTAAAGAAATGGCTGCTACAAGTATATGAATTGACGTGGTTATACAGGATAGTGTGCCTATGAAATGCACAGTGGTACTGCATCTGGATCCTTGTCATCATTACAAACATTCATTACCAGCATTTCAGATTGGTTTAGCTGCTCAAAATATGCAAGGCTGAGCAGATTTATTTGGCAATTCCACAGTTTAAAATCTGGTATCCCACTTAGGGAACTCAGAAATAAGGTTTTCAAAATTGGGTAGGTGAAATGAGGCTCCTGAATTCTTCAAGAAGTACAAGTAGTTTCTCCATCTGTTTGCTTCAATGGGATATGTATTTAAGTCTCCAAATACCATGAAGCTAACCTGTGTAGAATGTGACGCTTCTTAGAGGCTAGACGTGAGGTTACAAAATAAACTCTTGCGAGGACGTTGCAGTACTATGGACCTTGTCCCCTTGCCTTCAACAATATAAATGTATAGCAGTGTATATAATGTTTCTGGTTGTTTTCTAAAGCCCTGTGCAAACACAGTGGCACATTATGGTAGGGAGAATGTGAAAGATTTATCAGCTATGTTTGGAGTTATTACTTTTTTTTTTTTTAAGGTGTTCAGAAATTATGCTGATATTTATACAGAATAGAATAAAACACAAGTTTTGAAACCTTTTATTAGGTACCTGAATTGGCATTTCAGGGCCACGTGTGCCTTGGTAATTTTAGTCAGTGTAGTTAGAGTGAGTTCTTATTTAGATAGTAGACTATATGTCTCCCTATATAGCACCTGACTGAGGTCCATGTAGTGGATATTTGAGAACTGCTGTGCTAAACTAATGTGCTCAGAGACTTTGAACATTATTCAGTCAAACAGCTGGAGCACAGTTGAAAATGACCGTGCGACAGTCAGAAAGCTGTGCTGTGTACTTCAGAACTGTGTTGATTTGCTTAACATAGTTTAGAATGGGTAATGAGGTAGAATTTAAAAGTGGGATTGAGCTCTAAATTTGAGCATTGCATACTGAAACAGATATATTTTTATTTCCTCATGAAATGAAACCATTAAAAAGGCGCATAGAAGTCCTGTATGCTGCTGTGAAAGGGTCAGGCAGCAGCTTCACAGGGTGAAGCTGTGATGCAGCTGTTGTAGAAAGCTCATAATCAGTGATGTCACACTACGGCCTGTGAATCATGATGAGTAGCTTGGTTTCTTCTGGAGCATCCTTTGATAGACTAGACATTTCCCTCCTGCTGTTTATACCCTTTTCTTGCACTATCATTGCCTCCTGCTGCTTGTCCCAGACTGTGCTGCAGGCGCTTCTGCGAAGAGGCAAGTGTTTCTAATTTATTTTTTTAACACCATGAACTTTAGGAGCTGAGTGTGTTATGCTTGTGATACTTGCGGCTGCTTAACAGTGGAAGTACTGCAGCATCCTCTAGTAAGGTTGCCCCGAATACCACTTGAGACTTTTAGAAGGGCAGAGTGCCAGTTTACTAAGCTGTGTTTTCTCATAGGGAATGTTTTACATTGTGTGCCATAATGTGGCCTGGATTCTCACTCATCTCCAGATGTGATTAATGATTTTTTTGCCTTGCACAATCCTTGAAATGCAGCTCATTATTGGTTTTATCAAGTGGAGTGATGCAGAAGGAGGATATTTTCCTCAGTTTATAACCCAACACCTCCCATTAGGAGTGTCTTGTCTTGAAGCGGAGGGACTGCAAAGCAGAAGCAAATCTAATCCTTCTGCTTTCTTCTGTGCCTTGCAGAGGGTTTGTTGGAGCTGAGTTTCCTATGAGTGACAGGAGCCTGTGCTACCAGTGAGGGTTGGTTACCCTCTGTCCCCACTCCTTCACGCCCGGAGTCCTGTGACCAAGTGCACTTGTGAACTATGCTGCATTGAGAGCTAGTGGTTAAGACTCGGTTCACTGAGAAGAGGGTGTGCTAGCTTCATCTCACTGAAGCAAGGTCATCTATATGTCATGAGAGACACAGCCACAACAAATAGGACAAAGACTGCTTCAGAATTATGTGGAAATATATAGTTGTCTCTTTGTGCAAAGGGACTATAAAATTCTGCATTGAATTTAAAGCAAAGAGAACAAGAGGAAGCAACAATACGCTGTGAATGCTCTCCCATCATTCCACAAGCTTGATTGTCTCTTGCTTCACTATAAGCCCCAACATGGGGCTCGAGGGGTTCGAGATAAGGACAGGTTTGATTGGAATGTGCTAGATTGAATGGATAGCTGTTACTGCTGTTTAGCTATTAATTGGCAGGCTTCTGTGCTTGCCATGGGGCTTCCTTGCCTTACCGTATATTAGAGTCTAGTGCTCATTAGTGGCTATGAGGATGTATGCTCAGTGGGACCTGAGCATGACGTAAATGGTATGGAATAAGGGGTGGAGGATGTGCTGGGTTTGACTGGGATAGAGTTAATTTTCTTCATAGCAGCTGGTATGGGGCTATGTTTTGGATTTGTGCTGGAAACAGTGTTGATAACACAAGGATGTTTTAGTTGCTGCTGAGCAGTGCCTACAGAGTCAAGACCTTTTCTGCTCCTCACACCACCCCACCAGCGAGTAGGCTCGCGGTGCACGAGAAGCTGGGAGGGGACACAGCTGGGACAGCAGACCCCAACTGACCAAAGGGATATTCCATACCATATGACGTCACGCTCAGCATATAAAGCTGGGGGAAGAAGAAGGAAGGGGGGCACGTTCGAAGTGATGGTGTTTGTCTTCCCAAGTAACCGTTACGCGTGATGGAGCCCTGCTTTCCTGGAGATGGCTGAACACCTGCCTGCCGATGGGAAGTAGTGAATGAATTCCTTGTTTTGCTTTGCTTGCATGCGCGGCTTTTGCTTTACCTATTAAACTGTCTTTATCTCAACCCACGAGTTTACTCTTCTGATTCCCTCCCCCATCCCACCGGGGCAGAGTGAGCGAGTGGCTGTGTGGTGCTTATTTGCTGGCTGGGGGTAAACCATGACAGGATTATATTACCATATTCCTTTTTAAATGCCTGGGGCTTAAACTCCTTCCTTAATGTTCACTTTTCTTTGACACTAAGAATTGAAAGTTATTTGTAAAACAGTGACATGTTTGCCATTCATTGAATGACCTCCAGCCTAGCATAAGCATCAATAAACCACCTAAATGCCCATTCGCTAGAGCTCTGCATGGTCTCTATGATCCATTATCTTGCAGTCTAATATACAAAATTCTGTGGTGGAAATCAAGAGAGTCATGGGGTTAGGAAATCAACTGTGTTAGCTGTTGAACATTAAAGGCGTATGGAAAATGGAGTCCCAAACTATTGGATTGCTCTGTAATTTTACAGGTTTTGTGCCACTGCTGTTGGGATAGAGTAGTGAAGTTTTTAGGTGAATCAGATCATTCAAAAGCTGTGATTGACTTCACCAAAGTTGAAAAATTTTGGCAAGGGTGTCAGTCCTTTAAGACTATTTCAGGAGTTCCTCAATGAAATTAGCAAGTACTTCCATATGGCTGTTATACTGTTCTATCTTTTTAATTTAAAACACTTTGTTTTATGTGAATGTTGCTGACCTGCTCCTGCTCTTCATTTCATATAAGTAGTAACACCATTCATTTAGTCAAGTTACCTGGGATGCCTCAGCTTGTTTTTGAGGTAGCTGTAAATATTCAGCCTGGGACCCTGCTGCTTGCTAATTTGCTGTGCTGGGTCAGCAGTTGTTCTGTAAGTATTATTGTATAGATTACTTATAGGTGCACTTACAAGTGAAGTATTACAGACGGCATGTAGCAGACATAATCATTGTTAACCTCACCACTTTCTGTTACATCTTTGCTTTCACACGTTGATAGCTTTTGGAGTTCTTTATCTTTTTTTTTTTTTTTTAATGCTTTATATGTAGGTGTTTTATTTGGAATGGGGCAGCAAGCCACCTTGAACCATTTGAGCTAACAGGAAGATGAATATACATTTACTTATTTTTGTACACACGGACCCCCTTTTGAAATAAGTTCACATCGAAGCTGGTTGCTGTTTGTATGGATGGTAGATTCTCATCTCATGCAGTGTCAGTGCACTGATAGTTTCATATCTTGCAGTAACTAATAGGGCACAGCTGGCTTTCTGTTGGATGGGAATATAATGGTGGAGGGGACTGAGGGGACCTTAAAAAAACAAAAAAACAAAAACAAAAAACCCCCCAAAACACCCCCCAAAACCAAACAAAAAAAAAACACAAAAAACCCACAACAAAAAAAAAACCCACCAGAGTGTAAGAGCAATAATGATGTCACTGGAGCTTCTGAGACAAAAACTCACATTCATTACTGCTTGCACAGATAGTAAAACACTCAGATAATTCCTTTTGGAAGATCTTGTATTTTCCATCATTTGAAGCTTTCAAGAGCAGCTTACACAGAGTTCTGTGAGGAGTCACTTAGATGTAGCAGATTGAGCCTTAAAGCTAGGAAATACACTAGCTGGCCTCTTAATGTATCCTGTAGTCTCTTTTTTTTTTTTTCTTCTTTTTTTTTTCCCCCTCTCCTATGATTTAACATCAGATAAGGAGGTGGGAAGTACACTTATTCCAGACATCAAAATGTTCATGTTGTTTGTATCCAATTAAATGTGTGCAGGACTGCATTTAAACTTGTTAGTCTTTAAAGAGCAAAAGATTAATCTTAAGAAGGTACAAGACATCAAGGAAAATAGTGGACTTTCAGGTTTTGTTTTTTCTTTACTGCATTTTGCTTGCATGTCTCTGGTCAGCTTTTAAGATATTTTAGCAGTTTCACAGCAGCTTTAACATTACGTTATATCTTAAAGCTGTGTGTATACAAATACATATATATAAAAAAGGTAATTTTACTTTCTGGAAGTGGAAACCAGAAGAGACTTTTTTTTTCCTGTTTTCAAAGCTCATCCAAGTTTGATTTATGGAGAAATTGAATATGAAGCAAAGAAATGAAGCAGTTTATTTACACCGGAGAAAACATAATACATATAGGTTTCAGATTTTTCAAGATTCAAAATAACAAATCCCAGGCATACTTGTGGATTTGCTTTAGATTTTAACATCCTGAGACATTAATCGAAGCTTAATTGATGTGTGAAGTAGCAGCATCGAGAGTAAAACCTAAAATCAAAGTCTTAAAAGGGAAAAAACCAAATAACCTAAAAAAATCCCCAAGCAAACAAACCACCTGAAAACAAGTAAAAGGGCTAGCAGCTTCTCTTCATAAGACAGTTCTCAGCAGCTTTCACTTCTAGTGAGTTTGGATGTAACCTAAAGGATTAGGACCTTTAAGAACAGTGCTGTTAACTAGTGCTTTGTCCAGAGAAATTACTAGCTAGAAATGTAACAAATTTGTTTCTGTGTGATATAATAAAAATAATCTATGCTGATCTCAAAGGGCTGTTGTTGAAAAATGTGGATAAAAGGAGTGGAGGGGGGATGCTTTCCCCCCAAAACAAACAAACAAACAAAAAACAACCTACAAATAAACAGAAAAACCAACAACCAAGTAGTAGATCTTACACGGTACAAAAGAGAGTAAATCAACAGGAGAGACCTCTGATGTATACACCTGTTTGTTGGTATGTTATAGAACATTCCCCATCTCTGATCTCTACAGAGAGAAGGGAATTTGCAGCGTATCCAGCAAGATTAACTAATCTGATCTATTGCCAAATAACTTAAAGATTGAAAAGAACTGACTGTCAGCTGTCCCTTCCACCAAAGTGGCTATACCTGATCACAGAGAAAGATAACCAGTTCTTAAGATTTTTGGCTTACATCTTTCTGTGAACTATAGCTGTGCTGAATTACATGTAAGTAATTTATGGAAACAGATTCTCCTTTCCATCCAACTCTGACCTTAAACATGAGGAATATGATTAACAGTGTTTGTGTAGTACTGCCTTTGCATAATTAAAAAGAGAATTGAGAATTTAAAGTTGCTACAGGAACATTCAGTTAGTTAAATTTTACGTAGAGAGTACACATAGTAGCTTTTGGATTGCTTTTAAATTAAAGCTATTGCTGTACATCCAGTTGCACTTGAAGCCGGTGGAAGGCTTTTCCTGCCGTTTCCTAGCTTTGAATTTTATTCTGAATGGCAGTCAAATTTTCTCAGCACTAGTGCTGATTCTTTGTAGCTTGTGTCGATGGATTGTCTGCCAGCCTTCCTCTCTGGCAGGACAGAAGCTGGAGGGACACACGTGTTTATCAGGCCAATTGAAATAAATGGGAAGTTGGCCAGTGAATTCAGTAGGAGAGTAACCTGTCCCCTCACAATTAATTTATTTTGTAGTTGTGACTGCTGATGTGGGTTGTGTTTTGTTTTATTTCTTTTTTTTCTTTTACTGTAGCTCCTCTTCTCCCTTCTTTTCTTTTCCCAAAATTATCCGGTCAACATTGTTCCTGGGCAGCACAGCAATAAGAGAGTAGTTTGGAAATATTTATATGTACGGTTTTTGACCGAATTGCTTGGTGGCTTTGGTCTAAAAGCTGTCTGTGCATCTGATACAAAGAAGTTATTTTTGCTGCAAAAGGAAAATACGTTGATGCTACAAAGCATTGGGACCTCAAGAGTTCCTCATCTAGAAAAGCTTTGACTTCTGTGACAGTGTCAGTAAGGGTGTCTGTGGACCTGCTTGGTGGAGGCACAGCAAAGGCTGTCAGCAGAGGCATTCCTTCTTTTTTTTTTTTGTTTTTCTTCCCACTAACATAATTCACAATTACGTATGCTATGTAAGCATATATGAAAGAAGACTACCATTCTGCTTCCATAGCAGAAGGGCACTGTGTATATATGTGTGAGATTTACTTGCTTTTATGCTTATAGCTGATTTGGCTGAGGCAAATGAAGCATTGACTTATAAACCAGACCAAAGCACAGGACAAAGCTCTGGTTGCTCAGGATGAGTTAAAGGGATGCTGGGTTGAAACCACACCTAGGCAGTTGTTCAGCAGATGATGTGACATATCGCTTGAAACTTTCCCGAGGTTGACTTGTGTCACAGAGCAGCTGTGCAAATAGAGTTAATCTCCAGGTGCTCTGTTCTGAGACTTTGCACTCTTCATGAGAGTTTTCATGTATGGGGGAAATCCTGAAGGGTAAGGCAAGGTTTGTACTACAGAGTGTGACGTGTGTATCGGTAATGCTTACAGGTGTCAAGATCTTTGTCTGCTTTAACTACATAACCAAAAGCCTCTAATGCAGATCCTTTAACACAGGCAACACTTTCACTTCTGGAAATGAGTGCTTTGCAGGCTGTTCGGGGTAAAGCACAGCCTTGTGAGTGTAGTCTGTGTCCCCATACGGAGCACTTTCCCTGCCCAGTTTACAGTTATATTTAATAACCATCTAAGCAGTTGTTTTGCCATACTGTGAATCCAAAAGAGAAAAAATGTTAAGGAGGGCAGCTTGAGAGTCAAGCAGCTGAAGATTTGCAGCTTGGACACTTGGGCTGCCAAAGGAAGTGGTGCAGTGGCTTAGCTGCTGCAGATGCAACAAGAATAGCTCTTGGGTAGTGTGTGACCATGTCATTTCATAATGAGTTGACCTCGGTACACTGGAGATGATTGAGCTCTACTATGAAAGCATCTCTCTCCATATTGCCACTTCCTGCTACAAATGGGAAATTTACTTTCAAGTTCCTTAAAGAAGAGCTTGCTTCATTTTTTTTTTTTTACTTTTTTTTTTTTTAAAAAAAAAAAAGAAAGAAAAAAGGGGCAATATTGAGGAAACTTTAGTGTTTAGCTTTCTGGACTTTTGACAGCAGGTCTTGAAAGGTCACTGCTGCAAGACTTTGCTTCAAACAGATACAATGACTTTCACAGGGTTCAAAGTAGAATGAAGGGTGTTACCTGCAATCCTATCTTTTTAGGGTGCTGGC
>NW_009219150.1:9553-66400 GCF_000690835.1 Fulmarus glacialis
TTAGCTCTTCTTTCTTTGCCCAGAATCCCAAACTGTGGGAATGACATTTAGTACTGTATGCACAGGCTTTGAGCCTTTCTAATGACTTCGGTAACTGTGAACAGAGGATTTAAATGGTCATTTTGTAACTCTGGGAAATAAAATCACTGATATCAGATGTTCTTCCTTGAACTGACTTCTAGGGTTTTCGCTTGGAAACTCGTCTTCCTAGTTCCCTGTGTCTCTACTTAGACTACTGTTCTTATGTATTGGTCAGTAGTAATGTTGCTGCTGTATTAACCTGACTCATAGTAAGGAGTTTTGTCACTTGAGCCTGTGGAAGAATTTCTTTTTCTGTCTTGGTCTGCTATCCTGTCATAAGGTTATAAGTTAAATTTTTGTGCCAACAAAACTCTTTAAGTCAGTAGGAAACTAGATCTACTATGTAATGTTTTGCTTTGTCTTCTGTGACCATTTTTGTTTTGTTTTGTTTTTTTTCTCTCACACCCACAGCTGCAATAGTTGTGTTGACAAAGCCCCAAGTGTAAGCCCGAATACAGAGAGCACAAGCAGTTGTCACTTAGGAGGAGCAACAGCAATGCTAGAAGAAAAAAAAAAATCCCTTCTTTTAGGGTACACTACACCTCCATGAGGAGGGTTTTCTGGCAGGGACATGGGCAGAGTGTGTTGCAACTCGGACATGCTCTGCACGTCTCCTTTTTCCTGCTGACTGTGTGAAATTATCAGTCAGTGTCTGGGTTCCCCAGAGAGGACGGGGAGTGGTGAGAGTTGGGTTGTGGCCTTGCGGTGCCACTCAGTGGAGATGGCCATATGGCATGGGAGAGGGCGCTTAAAAGGGGTGTCACAACAGATGTTTGATAGCATACTTGTTGCCAAAAGCTTTAAGTGCCAACTAGCTCCAGTAAGGTACTGTTAGAGCTGTCCCCGGAGTGCAGTTAAGGAGGAATGCTGTTTAGATAACACATAGTGTAATTTATTATTTGCATTGGTATTGCAGTGGCTATGTTTTCAGGCAGACAAAGGCTTAACAAGACCCAGATGTTGGACATTGGAGCCACACAAATTCATACTTGAATTAGGTACAGATTTTTAACATGGAGAGGAATAACCAGCCATTTGAACATTGTACCTAGAGAAAGGTGGATTCTTCATCAGTGTAAATCAGTTGCAAGTCATGCTTCTCTTGAAACAAAAATGAATTTCAGGGTGTCCTTTGTACAAAAAGCTAAACTAGATTGTCAGAGCGATCCTTTCTGGCCTCTGAATCTATACATCTGAAACACTTAGTCCACCAAAGGAGAGACTTCTTTTCCTTACTATTTAAGTTGTCAGGATAGACTTATGGGAAAGAAAGGAACTGGTATATCCTGGGGTACTGCAGCACGGGGTGATTAGTCTCGTGTTGCAAAGGAGGTCTTTGAGAACTGGGAGCAGATTTCAAAGCTCTTGTGCTGCGGTTCTGAAATTGAGGACCTGTACTTCCTCCTTATGTTTTGAGTAAGTTGTATGTTTAAAAAAACAAAACAAACCCCTCAAAAAAACCCCTGTAGCACTTGGTTATGGTTCCTAGGCAGCAAGAAGAACTTAACAGCAGTAAGGCTACTACTACACAGTGTGCTGAATTTACTGCTAGTTACTGTGAGCTATCAAAAGCTTTAAAATTATTTCCATAGATTCTATGCTTATTTATCTATAAATATTATAATTGTGAATCCCACAAGGAGGAAGAAAAGGCTTGAATTCAGACAGTGGAGTGAATAGTTATGCTGAACTTATACAACATTATGCCCAACTATTCTGTTTCTCACCCAGATTTACATTTGCTGAATACATTTGCTGAAATAAATAGCCAGTTTCCTTTGAGAACAAAGTTGGAACTGAATAAATATAAGGCTTCAGAGTACTAACAAAGGGACTGAACTCTAAAATAATGCAGTTACACAGCCCAAATAATGTAAATTAGAACAGCAGAGAGGAAATCTAAATTTAGGAATATATAGGAAGAGCTAGTAATGTTTCGTGAGAGTTTATAAACTTATAGTTTTGTAGTCTGATCCTTTGCTGTTTAATCTTCCCTTTTCTTCTTTTCCCTCAATGGCAAATACATATGGAAAATACGCATCTTAAGATTACAACAGTAGGTAAAAGGAGTTTTGTTACTTTTCTCGAGTGGAGGAGCCTATCAAAAGCGGAGAATGTGGCAAGGAAAGCCTGCTGTTCTATTCAGTGGAAGAGACTGTCAGCTGCGAAGGTTATCTGCACAGAATTGTCCTACTCACACCTTCCCCAAAAGCATACATAACAGACCTTGGAAATATGCACTGGTTCTGTTACAGTTGGGTAAGAAATGAATTTCAACTGCAGCAAAGACTGAAATTAGATATTAGGGGAGAAAAGTATAGGTAGCAGGCCGAAGCACTGGAATACGTTGTTTGAGAAGATGATGTAGTCCCTATCACTGGGAGCCTTTCCTTTTTCAGGGGTAGACAAGAGAAATTGTCTGGAGAGGTGATTCTACTTAGGGACAGAGGAATGGACTAGACGATCTTCTGAAGACTTAGATGTACAAGAGCGTAGGAGATTGAGATGTGTATTTACGAATCATATCTCTAGAGTCAGAGAGAGCTTTCTATATGGATATCCGGTGCTGAAGGATAGGCCGTTTCTGCAGACTTTCTCACTCAAGTAATTACACTGGCTTCAGTTGGGCTACTCGAACAGGACTTACGTTGTGTTTTGAAGCTTTCAGTCTGTAAATTGCTGATGCTTTCTTCTGCTGTACAGTAATGAAATTTATCCAAACATGATTTTTAGCAAAATCACAGATGACATCGAAAGTACACAAATGTATGAAAAGGGGTATGAGGAGTGAAGCTCCCGAAGTTCTGAAATAAGGAGTGAAAACTGTGTGTAGCCATTGCTGTGAATTTGCCAGACAGTGAAATCTGTCTCTGTGATTTCATTTTGTCAGTTTCCATACTGCTGCTAATTGGCATTTGAATTTCTAGAGTTTTCAGAGAGATTACCTAGAAAAAAATCTGGACGTTTACAAATTCTTGTATTCTGTTACTTTTTGCAGATGATCTTTTGTGTTGATAAAAAACAGAAGTGTCTTCTAGAGACTATGACAGGAGTTTTCCAGGAATCTACTTTCTGTTATGTCCAAAAGGGACTTTAGATTATCAAAAAAAAAGCTTCTTTCAGAAAATGGCTCCTAATTTTTTTTTCATAAAGGGTGAAATTTTTTCTGAGGGTAAAAATCAGCAAGAGAATGCATCTAAAAAGAGTTTCTCTATAGTTTAACCCAAACCCACTTTATACTGACAGAATTAATTTATGTCATTTTCATGCATCTCACTATAGAGACAAACCCTGTTGTCAGTGTAATTTATACAGTCGTTACTATCTCCAATGAGAAAACATGCCTCAAATTATAGGATTCCTGGTGACTTGAGGTACAAGAGTTATGGAAGCTGTGTGCAACGTGTTCATATGCTGCACTGGCAGATGGCTGAGGTGAACATCCACTCTCTTCAGCTTTAAAAATCAGAATTGGTGGCAGGGTTGTCAAAACATGTCAGCACTTGAAGGGTGGTGCAACAAACCACTGGCTCCACAACACATCTTGGTGCACAGGTTATTTATTTGAAATAAATTATATTCTTACTTTCAACTTTTTTTTTTGTTTGGTTGGGTTTTTTTAGTTGCTACGTACTTAGTTTGAGCTACTAACCTAGAAGTCTGTAGCACTTAGGAAAAGGGTATGGCATTGAGATGTTTTCCTTGATATCTCGCATCAAGAAGCAGCTGTGCTTGTATTGTGAATTATGCTTAACCTTCTGCCTGGAAGTTTATTTTGATGGTCTTGGATAGGCATGTCAAATGCCACTGCTTGCTAGTTCATGACAACTGCATCATAGAAATAAAATACATCGAGATGGTAAGGGGGAAAGAGGAGGCAGCTGGGGAAGAGTATTTTCTGGACTGCTATATCATAAGTTGCTGAATAGTCTGGAGTAGCAAAAGCTATCAGTGATTTCCCTAGGGAAGGGAATAGCAGTTTTGAATCTAGTATTTTTTCTGCTACCACTCTTACAGTAGACTATGACTATAGAGGGCGCAAAAGGTAATGTTATAAAAGAGGAAAGAAATGGAGCAAGATTCAGGAATAAATACAAGTAGTCTCTAAATCATACGCTGGCTTGAGTTTACTAGATGGATGCCAAAAGCCATTCTTTTTTATTTAGAGAAGACAACACCCTGCCTGAGAGGACAAAGACGACATTTTGTTCTTTAGGGGCATAAAACTAGTTTTCCTAATTATTCCTGACATTTTGCCATTCATGCTATGAGCTTCCTTAGAGGACAGAAGTAAATAGCCAGTCTCCTCTGAGAGTGAAACATGAACTGTGTGAGTTTAAGATTTGAAATGTGCCAGCATCAGCACCAAATCCTAAAATGATGTTGTCGGAGTTCCAGAATAAGACAATGAGGAACAGTGTAAGATACCTAGGGTATATTACAGAGGCGGGCACAGTAAGCTTCTCTGGATATAATATAGAAAAGTCTACATTAGGAAGGCATTTATATGCAGCTTTATACTTCTGAAGTTTAGGTTTAAGTAGAAGGTTGAACTTTGAATGTATTATTACTGTATTATTTTAGCACCCTCAAGTCCTTGCAGGACATCTGTGGTAGAGGAGGTAGATGACAACATGCTATTCCTGCCTTGAACACTTTAAAGTCTCCTCTTGCACAGAGAAGCCCCCTGGATGAACCTAGCACTTTCATGGAGTCCTATTCAACATGGAGGTGTTCCGAGCCTGTGCAGAGGTATAGCCCTGGCAGCCAAAAAAAAACAGTGGCTAAAAAAGCATAGGTATTTGCCAAAGAGGTATTTTGCAGATCATTACATTTATATGGGAATTCAAAGACAGCTAAACACACATTGTTTAGAAAACACTCTGATTCTGTTCTCATGATGTTCTACAAACCTGATTATTCATTTTAGTTTTTGACATCCTAGCGCTTTACAATATTTTGTATGAATTAGGGAGGTTTTGTCCTGACACTCCTGATGTTCATTCAAGTTCATTGTTTCTCAGCTGTTATGTACAAAGTTGTAATTTTTTTCTTCACAGCCACTAAATTTATTTTTTGCCTGAAATATTAATATTGCTGTTTATTCCACTTTTATGCAGGTGTCTCTGGGAAAGGCTCCTGTGTGCAGTGAAGAACAAATAGTAGCATTTTGTCAGTCTACCCATTTTCAGTTATCGTGAACCTGAAAGTACTTGGATTCTTTTCCTGAGTCCTGTGCTGCATAATGTTGGGAAAGCTTTTAACCTTGTTGTGCCTCAGTTCCTCATCAATAAATTATAGACAATGATACTTTTTGAAATACCCTGTTGAAGAGCTCTAAAGTTTAGCTAGTAGTAATGGTACTGTTTTTTTTTCTTTTTTTCCTTTTTTTTCTTTTAATGTTCATGTTAATTGCAGATTTCCAGATAACACTGTTTGGTTTCTCAGAACCTAAAGAACAGTCCCTGAACCCATTCAGAAAGGATGTCATTGCTGTTTGTAAGATTGTAGCCTCTGCTTCTGGCAGTTTGAATGCCATCATCAGAAGCAAAGCAAATACAGTTCAACAGATGTGGTATAGAAAAGAATACAGGTCCCACCAAGGTTTTTTTTTTTGCTTGTTTTTCTGAGATAATCTGTTGATCGCATTGTTGATTTGACTGCTGTTTTCAGTTCATGATACAGCAGATTACAAAATCTGTGACAAAATTGCAGGAAAAAGATCTTTCAGAAGACAGGATTCAGAATGTTGTGGTATTTAGGGACTAAATTAAGAATTCAGTCCTTTTCAGAGGTAAACTGACCATTGTGGAAATGCAGCTGACTATGGCTGCTGACATTTCATAAAAATGTTTATATAAACCTAGAGCAAGCTCTGCTTTGCTGAGAAAAGCAAAGAGAGGAGACTCCTTTGGTTTGGGGATTCTACCACCACCCCCATGATACCATGCTAAATGTGATGTGACCTTTATCTTAACTTTAATCTTTCTTAATCTCTTTGGGGAAGTTATATTATCTGAATCTCTTCCATGTGTGAAAATTTACTTTACCATCCTTTAGCACCTTTTACGCTTTTCAGATGGATATCAATGTTATTACATTAATAATAGCGTTATGAACAGGACTAGCTTTTTGGGCATTTAAAACGACTTTACAATATTAGAAGAGTACTTATGCCATTTCTGTGATTAAAAATTCTGTCAATCACAAATAAAAATGGGATTGAAGAGGCTGAGATTAGAATTTCTGTATGGAAAACCACGAGTTTTAAATAATAAGTATTTTTCTTATTAAGGGTTCGGGTGCTGAGAGAAGATGCATGAACAGCACCTGTAGCATCTTTTGAAGGTTCAGATTCCCAGTCCTTTCAGAATGAAGCAGTATATGTGGAAATAATTGGAAAATAACCTTGAAGGTTTCTGTGCCTATTTGAGTGTGAATGGATGTATGTCAGACCTAATTAGGTCTACTGAGGAAAACATAAATGTCAATCACTTTTTACCAAATGCATCGAGCTACTTTTGAGATTGTGTATGGGGTCCAGTGAGCATACAGCCTGCTTCACGTCACCTTTCTATCTCATGTCTTTTAGTTCTGTCCCCTGTGATGTATGGCATTTGATTTTTCTTGAAAACAAAGTCAAAGAGCTGGAAACTAGGCATTGCCACTCCAGTGCTTGCTTAGCTAATGTGTCCAGAAGAGCAGATGTAACTTAACTAATTCAGAACATTTAATGGTGGTTATTTTACCTTCCAGTGGTTTGTAGGGTTTAATCAGTTAGATCATGGAGCTCTATTTATTTCATTTGTTGGAAACTTGATGACCCCTCCAGTGCCTTGTCTAAGCTATTTTTTTATTCTGTAGCTATGACTTTATCAAATTCTATTGGAAGCGTGGAATGCACATCTGTTTTCAACCATGATTATATGTAAAAGGATCTTTCCTGCTTAGTTACATTTGGGCACACCTATTGTGCATACTCACATCTTCTTTCTTGGTATGTGATGTACTGCTGGCTTTGCAGGGCCATCATGAAATGTACTGTCTTTCAAATCTCTTCTCTCTGGGTGGCTTCTTTAGAAATATTTCTAAAATTCCAGCCGTGTGCTTTTGTAGTTTGTTAGAAATGGGTAAGTTTCCCTGGGGATCCTTTAAGAGCATACTAGGAATAAAAAGGGTATTGTCTAGAAGTAGCATCACTGAGTCAGTAGAGTCTTTGATTGTGCTGGAGAGAGCACAAGAATGCACCTTGCTTTTAAATTTGTTTGGGGGATTTGGAGACAAGTGGCAGTTTGATATTGTTCACATGAGAAAGTTTATTTAAAGGCACGAGCTGTACTGTGTAAGTAAACTTTTACAAATCCCTTTATGGACTATGTGATGTGAAAGCAGCTTACTCAGTTCAACTTAAATGCGTTCCTAAGAAAAATAACTTAAATAAAACTAACGTAAACCTGGCAGGAGCTGAAACAAGAGCGTCCATGTAGCTTTTTGTACAAATCTAGTTAAGCTGGTTGAAAATTATACTTTGCAGATATCTATTCAGCATTTTCTTGGAGACAGTCCCTTACTGGGAGTGGAAGGGTGAGAGGCAAGACTTTCAGCTTCCAATGCTAGCATTCATAACATAGAAATCAGTGGAAAAATCATATAAGGTCTCATTTTGGCCCTGATTTGAATAGTGGAGTGAAATTTTGACTACTCTTCACATCCATGGCTTGTCACTAGCAGACTTAAGATTTGAGAAACTGACTTCCTCCTTTCAGTGTCTCACTTTCAAGAGATGAAGAGATCCCTTGAAATATGTTTTGTGCCTTTCAATGCTCAGAAAAGTGCACGTGATTCAACAAAGATGTAGTCAGTGCATGTAGCACCACATGGTCCTGGAGATTCCTCCATAGATTGTGATTTCACTCTTAAAGTTTATTGTAAGTTTGCTCAGTTTTAGCCTTATTTTCTTTCAAAGTGAATTTTTTTTTTTTTTAAATTTCAAATAGTCTTTTTGATTAACTCACTGTAAATGTAACAACTTCTTCAATATTTTAATTACTTCTTATGGAAGCAAAAGAGAGTAGAATCTCCTGCTATGTTGCAGTAAAACAGATATGGTCCTTTAAGGGGTTTCTTTGCAAGTACTACTTCCAGAGTGCTTGCTAGAGCTACTCAAGCTGTTCATGGGTTATTACATTTGCTGGGTTTTAAATGTATGTATAACTCCAATTAAATGTAATGGGATATATGCTTAAAAACATTATGTGTTGTAACATTTTTATCTTTACAATTGTTATTGTTATTTAGTTGTTAGCATTCGAGTCACCTTAAATTCTGTCTTCGGAAATGCTGACTACAATGCCGTGCTGCAGATAGCCCCAGAGTGAGCAGGAGGAGGACTGTTACATCAGTGCTCTTGGTACAGAGTGGGATGCTAATACAGCAGTACTCCTCTGAGGACCTCATGTTGTGTCTTTGTGAATCATTGCTCTGTATTGGGTAGACATTACCAACTGGCTCAGAATTCTGCATGTAGTAGTTAGCGTCCTGTTAGTGGAATTGTTGTGATTTGTACGTGATTTAGATTAGCAAGGTAATTGTGACACTTCTGAAGGCTGAGACTTTAACCTATGCAGACCTGGTCATTATAACGTACAGAATAAGTGTATAGGCTGGCTAATCAGAATTAAAAAGCTTATTACTGGGAAAATACTTATTCCTTTTCTCTTGAGAACACTCTGTTCAACAATTAATTATTAAGTAATTATATTTCATACAACATTACAGGTTTGCTTGATGTTATGCAGACAATGCCCCAAGTTGTTCAAAGGCTAAATTAGCAAGGGATGCTTCTAAATAAAGGGAAAGGGTATTGTTATTTCCTTGCATTGCATGTTCTGCAACTAGGGAACTTTGCTTTCAGGATGTTCTGTTCTTATTTGTCTTCTGTTCTCATTTTTCATTTTTTCTTTCTCCTCATTTCTGGAAATTTTCCTAAGACGTTCCACGTTATCTCATTATATTTTTCTGAGCATGAGGAACACTCACCCCTATATGAATGGTTTCATGGCTATTAAAAACAAAATTAAAACTTTTATTTGCATTGAACTATGTCCTGAAAGATGAGGCCTCTAGGCTAGTGGAAATTAACATGTAGGCCAGTTCTTATTCAAAACCATTCACATACTAGTTTAAGACAACAGCTAAGATATTTGTAATATAAACTATGAGAAAAGAGAGAAGGGAAGTGCCAAGTAAAGGTGAGATGACTGCGGTCAGCCCTGTGAATAGTAATCACGGCATGCAAATGGCTTAACTGCCAATCTGTGTCTATGGTATTGTGGCACCAGGTAAATTTTAAAAGATTTTTAAGGATAATATGTAGTGAGCTTGAAGCTTTTACGAATGTGGTATGGTTTAACAGAAAGCACTGAAAATTCAAATGGCTCACACAGATCTTTTGGGCTGAAATTGTTGCAGGACATCCGTGAGCAAAACATTAAAAAGATGTCAATACTGACAGAGAGGAGCCAGCAGCAGAGGGTAAGAGCAGCATCATCTGATAGGCTAGTAATGGGTGGGATTGTTCAGAAACAGTAGGAGGAGAGGGGTAATCAGAGGATCTTCAGATTTTTGGAAGAGAATAAGGAGGAAAGAAATGACAAGAATACTTGGAAAGCAAAAATAAAAAATGGGGACAGACCCATGAAATCTGACAAGTGACTACATGCCAAGAACATGTTGGCATTGTTAACGAGAGTCTTGAGACCATTCAGTACTCTGGTTCTCTTACAAAAGTCCTTCTGAACCAAGGGGCCTGAAGTGTTCCTGTGCAGTCCCAACTGCATTGAGTGGGAAAGATTGGTTATAGCGTAAAATGTCCTGATGAATATAAATCCCCCATTGTCTCATCAGGTTATGTGAATTAGACTAGTGGTGTAAGCAGAATTGGATCTGGCACCTGTCATGCTTCGGTAGTGTCAGAAAAGTATTTTGTACAGCAATACAAGCTAATATCTATAGACTTCACTCGCTTTATTGTTGCGTGTGCCTGCAACATGCCTTAGAGAAGAATCTTCCCTTTTAAACATTACAGATTTTTAGAATGATTACCTAAATGCATGACACAGCTTACTACTTTTTCAGCACTCACTCTTTGCAATTACACCCTTGCCTTTCATTTTTTTCTGGTGCCCATAAAATCTCTTTTTATTCTTAAAAAAAGCAGGCCAATCCATGCCTGAAGGAGGATGGATCTTTCAGTTTTAGCATGTGAAAAAAAAAAAAAATAACGATAAACTACAGTCCATTCAGGTTCTTCATAGGTGCTGCATGTTTGAGCACATTGGTTTGGATTTTGAGTCTGTGAACTCTGGCCTTTTATCTTGTTTGATTTTGTTTTCATATTCGTATCTTAATTTTCATTTCACTTTAATTAGTTTCATTATATTTGATGGCAAAATGTTTGCTTTATCTTCACTGTTAATAGTCTAATTGTTTCTCTTGCCTTAAGTAATATCTCGTTAACTTTATAAGCCATCTTTTCCACATCATCTACAGAATTAATTTCCTGTGCATGTAGTTGTATTGTCTGCAGCATCTTTCCCAAAACTTTCTCAATTAGCATTTTTATTGTTGTATTGGATTTTTTCTGTAAGAATTAAGCTGTGAAGACAGCTGATAAAAAATTAGTAGTATTAGTTGGTGATCTTTTCAGACATCACTAAAAATCTATGTATTCCCTATTGGTGAAACAGCTTAGCAGTTTAGAAGTGATATAAGTCTTTTTAAAAAAAACCACACACACACACTCCCCCCAAAAACAAAAAAACCACCAACCCCTCCCCCAAAAACCCCCCAACAACACAAACAAAAACCCCAACTACCACGCAATAACTGGGTGCTGTTTTCTAAATCCAAATTAAAATTGTCAATAACTTTTGATGTGCTAACAGATGTGGTTGGTGGTTTTACAGGAGAAGAGGTGTGTATAGTGATTGTTTCCCCTAGTAAGTATTTTATTGCCATTTTCTGTTGGTTACATTCATCAGAAAGAATTAGGCCTTGTAGACAGCAAAAAGATGCTGCAAGCAGGTATGTTATAGCTCTTGGAATACTATTCAGTGTTCCCTTCCCTTCCTTTCGTTGAAATTACGTAGCAGAAATATAATAAAGTAATTATGACAGACTACCACATCACCTTTGGCCATCTTTCTTTTATATCTTTTATGGAAATACTGCATTCTTTTGTGTGTGTGTGTGTGCAAGACATATCTTCAATCGTGATGTACTTCTTGGTTTTCAGATTCCAGTCATTTATTTTAGCAGTATGACACCAAGGTCACTTGTGGATATTGGAAGACCGGAGGCCCTTGTTGGGAAAGGCAGCGCTACTGCAGGGGGTCTAGTTCTGCCAGGAAAGTTATGTTGTTGAGACAACATTTGTTCACTGCATCTTTAGCTCTTTGTTGCAAGTCAGGTTTTTCTGGGAAGGACAAAGCTCTGAAGAGTCAAGTTATTAGCATGACGCTTACTATGTACGTGTCATGGATGCATATGAATTAAAAAAAAAAAAGTCCCATCTAAAGTGGTACTTAATGGAACTCTGGTGCTAAAACTATAACATGTTGCATTTTTTTACAGAAAAAAAACCCAAACAACCCCCCCCCAAAATGGTGGTTCCTTGTCACCCCGTAGATCCAAAGAAGCAGATTGTCTGCTCCCATGGAGCTCTTGAAGATGAGCTCTGTCCCGACTCTAAAAGAGAGCTGCTGTACTCACCATGTGTCATTTTCAGAAGAGTAAGATGAAATGAGCACCTATATTCACAGACACTTTATGCCTTTACTGTAGGTCTTGGGTTGAGAGATGATTACTCTGTCCTAGAAAATTATGCAGATTATTAAAACATGTCTTTGTCCTAAATTAGGACAATAAGTTGAATTCTCAGAAAAGTCCCTAAATTTTAGCTACGATCAACCAAAGCTTTTTCATTTAAATTATCTTAAAATGTTTTATTTCAAATGTGACTGTTGAAGTTCATGCTTTAATAGTGAAAATTTTCTCACAATGAAATATTTCACTTGGAGAATGATGAGTTGGGATGGTTTAACAGCTTCAGAGATTTTTGGAAACAAACATATTTATCAAACCTCATCTTTCATGTGTTTGTTTTACTAATGAGTATTTATTTTGAGACAAAAAGATGTTTTCTCCAAAAATTTCCCAGTTTGCTGTATCTGCTGCATGTTTTTTCTTCTGTAAACTCAGAGCCTGATGCTACATGATAAAATATATGTACTTCTTATACAAATATTTTCATTCCAGTGTGCATTAAATTTAATGTCTGCTTGTATTTCTTTGTAAGACAACAAAAAACCTGACAGTCAAGGAAAGACTACTTCTATAAATAATACAACCCTTATGTAAAATCCAAGACGACAATAGTTCATACCTGTACTTCAAAAAGGAAGGTAAGACAATGTAAGGTAATTTAGATAGGTATACTTTTTGTACTAATGTTCATACATTTGCTTAACAATCCTGGCATACAGAAGATTATTGTGCATTGTAAAAACATTATGGTGAATTATAAGATGGAAGTAATTCTTTCAAACTATGCATAATTAAGCCTTGTACATTTTTAACTAAGTAAGATGCATCTGGTGACAGATTCTCAGCTGATACGCCTTGGTATTTCCTCATTAATTTTGATATTGTTGTGCCCATTCATGCTAGCACCAAGTGTGCATTTCCTAGCTTTAAGTCGTTTAATCAGTTGTTAAAGATACTTCAAATACGTGTGCTGCAGCATGAACATAGTTAAGAGTTTGACTTTAGATTGTTGAACTCGGTGAGAGTTTTGTTTGCTACCGGGTTAGATGAAAGCTGGATCAGACCAAATTGACTGTATAGGGGAAACACAGAGTCAATTTTGTACAGCTGGAGTTTAAAAAAAACTATAGAAATGGGTAATAAGGACTATCAGTGGTATGGAGCGTTTCCATGCAAAGAGACTAAATAGACTAGAACTTCAGCTTGGAAAAGAGATGACTGAAAGAAAATACAGTAGAAGCCTATAAAATCATAATTATTACAAAAAAAGGCAAATCGGGAAGAAGTACTTTGGTTCTTTTTTCTTTCCAATGCCAGAGCTGAGGGTGTGAAATGAAACTGTTGCATAGAAGGTTTGGAGCAAAAGAAGTAATTTTTGTGCAGAGTGCAATTAAGTTGTACAAGCTTACAGCCACATATACAGGAGAAATTAAAAGTATTAAGAGTTTCAGAGGGATTAGATAAATTGATGAAGAAATAAATAGCAGTGGCTATTAGAGGCTTGGATGCAGCCTCTGGTTCAGTTCCTAACCACTGGGTGTTAAATGATACAATAAGGGCAGCATCGTTTCACGCATGCCCAGTTTCTGTACTCTTCCCAAAGCATTTAATGCTTGTTATTGTCAGAGTCGGAACACTGGAGTAGACAGATCTTTGATTTTTTTTTTTTCCCCTTCTTTTTCTTCCCCCCAGTACCTAGTACTTAATTTCTAAAGAACTAAAGGTATAGGTTGCTGTTAACTGGAGAAATAACTGTTCTGGATGAAGACTTTACTCTGCCCTCCCAGTCATACCTTCTGACAGTTTGTCACTGCTGGAGGTTACCCCACCCCAGGTAGCAGGGCGGCAAAGTGAGCGCTCCTGATCTGTTTTGGTTGCAGGGGGCAGGTTAGTTCAGAATGACCCACAGATACTAACGTTTTATCACTGGTTTTGCAGTGATTGTCTGACCACGATGCTAGTCAATTCATTCAACTTAGGGGGAAAAGTGATACGATCAAAGACAAATTCATCCACATTACATTTTGTTTACTTTTTCAAAATCAGAGGATAAATCCTGTACCCTTTGGAATCACTGGCAAAACTCTCATCGAGTGAAAGGACAGCAGGTTTTACAGTACTTATTTAGTTAAATAGGTACAAATCTGTATGCAGAGAATCTTTTAACATTGTGAAAACATAATTGCGGAAAACAGTCTTATCCGGAGTTGAATTTTCTGCTACTTCATCCTGCATAAAGGTTCTTAGTCAGGGTACTATAATTAGTATGGGGTAACATAATAAAGTATTTCATGCATGTTTTTTCAGCGGGCTTGGGTGTGATTCTCAAAGGATGTGTAGGGGTATAATCCTTCTGACATCAGTAAAATCGTATCAAAACGATTTTCAGTGCAATGAATTGCATTATTTTCCTCTGTTACCAGAGCTGTATCATCACTACTATTTTTTTTTTTTTGTCAACAGTATGTGAGATCTTAAAGGGCATTTGACTAGTACAATGTTTCATATGGACTTCATTTCACATGTTAACTATTCCTTATGGAACTAAAGCACATCTCATAGCAAGCTAAAGGATAGAATAGCTTTTCCTCTTTGATGCTTTGTAAAGTGCTTGAGCTCCTTGCATGGAAAACTCTATATAAATGCAATACAATTATATTAATGATGATTATGGCAAAGTGCTGAGGAAAATGATGTAGGAAAGTGATTAGATCCTTCTCTCCCTTACAAAAAAAACCCTCAAAACAAACCCAATGCTTGAATAGTTCTGGTTTTTATTACTTGAGAGATGAAATCTGTGTAAAACCAAAGCAAATCTGGCTTCTGGTGTGGGTATTTAACTTTCAGGATTTCAGTATATTTGCAGAGTACCTACTTTATTACCTGAGCTCAGAAAAAATAAATCAAAAAAACTAGCTGCAACACACAGTATTCTAGCCTTATTTAAAAAAAAAAAAAAGCTGTAATTATAGACGTGTTAAAAAATAACAAGCTTATTTTGAGCCATAGAGCATTACAGTTTGTAATACAAATTTCCCATCAGAACAGAGTGATAAAAACCTGTTTGCTAACCAGTCTTCCAGTAAAAACCAAGTAAATATACTCATATCTATGTGTCAACACTATGTGCTGACTATGGAAATAGCCCTATTGAGTGTAGATCTCAAGAGAATTAATGACAGAGCAACATGTCCTCTTTGGTTTAATTGTTGTTCAGAACTTACTGAAATGACAGCTAATGAAGAGGTCATGTGAACCGTGGAATGCAATATTGGACCTTAAGAAGGAAAGCAAATTGACTTTTGTTTTGTGTCCTTGTAGAGCGACTGCCACTATATAGCTAGTAAATGGTTGTTCTTTTGCTCTCAGTTTTAGAAAGTCTCTTGACCTGGTGTTGAAAAGCAGATAGGTTATTGAAGTCTAGCACCTCACAGCACCTCACCAGTCTGCATCACTGGAACATGGGATTGTTACTGAACTGAGTGTTCGGTTTGGATTCAGATACCCTCCTCATAGTTGTCAGTATGGTGAATATACTCCCAAATGGGAGAAAAAGGAGTTGATACGCTGTTTTATATTTTCCAGTATTAGATTATTGTCATGGTTTAACTCCAGCCAGCAAATAAACCCCATGCATCTACTCGCTCACCCCCCGCTCCTGTGGGATGGGGGAGAGAATCGGGAGGGCACAAGTAGGAAAACTCCCGGGTTGAGATAAAAACAGTTTAATAATTGAAATAAAACAAAGTAGAACAGTAATAGTAACAATGAGAGCCACAACAATAACAATATACAAAGCAGGCGATGCACAACGCAACTGCTTGCCGACCGCATGTCACGAACGGGGTGTGAGCCCCCCCACACCTGGTTTTTATACTGAGCATGATGTCACATGGTATAGAATCCGCCATGTATAGAATACCCCATTGGCCAGCTGGGTCCACTTGTGCTCCCTCCCCCATGGGCCATCAACGCTCCTTTCACACCAAACACAAAACACAGCACCCCCCCAAGCTACTGGGAAGAAAGTTAACTCTGTCCCAGCCAGAACGAGGACAATTATATAATGTTATAACTAGATATGGGTTGGACAGTTTTGTACTTTGTGAATGCAGTCTGTTTTGGAAACAAAAATCCTGCTAATGAATGTTTTAAATAATGTATTTCTCTGGATATGTAGTGAGTGCAACTTTTACTTTCTAGTTTATCAAGTCATTGTAGAGGTAACAAGAATGAAGAAGATTGTCTGGGTCATCTAATTGATGACAACTTTTATATCACACAATGTAATCCTTTCCTTGCTTTTAACTAGCTCTGTTTTTTAGGTAGCAGCAGGGGTGTTTTTTCCTTTACTCTCTCCTCTCCTATTTGGCTAATATTACAAAACATGATTGTTCTAGCATCTAGGAACTGTCTTCTAATTTCCTCTCCCAAGTTCATTTGTGGGTAATTGTCATGCTTTAACTCCAGCCAGCAACTAAGCACCACACAGCCACTCGCTCACTCTCTCCCGGTGGGATGGGGGAGAGCATCGGAAGGGTAAAAGGGGGAAAAAAAGACAGTTTAATAGGTAAAGCAAAAGCCGCGCATGCAAGCAAAGCAAAACAAGGAGTTCATTCACTACTTCCCGTCGGCAGGCAGGTGTTCAGCCATCTCCAGGACAGCAGGGCTCTATCACATGTAATGGTTACTTGGGCAGACAAACGCCACCACTCTGAATGTCCCCCCCTTCCTTCTTCTTCCCCCAGCTTTATATGCTGAGCATGATGTCATATGGTATGGAATACCCCACTGGCCAGTTTGGGTCAGCTGTCCCGGCTATGCTCTCTCCCAGCTTCTTGTGCACCTGGCAGAGCATGGGAAGCTGAAAAGTCCTTGACCAGCGTAAACACTACTTAGCAATAATTAAAACATCAGTGTGTTATCAACAGTCTTCTCATACTAAATCCAAAACACAGCACTATACCAACTACTAAGAAGAAAATTAACTCTATTCCATCCGAAACCAGGACAGTAATTTATATCTATTCATTCATGTGTGACCATTTTCCTTTCAGTCCCGTTTTCCTACATGGAATCTTCCATAGGAGGTTCTGTATCTTTTACACAAAATTTTGTTGTTCTCTGTTTCTGAATACAGCATTGGATTGCATTTATCATTTTTACAACTTTGTTGTCTTTCTGTGAATTGTAGCAATCTTGTGACCAGTTGGCATACCTATGTACTTCTCATTTTGCATTGGCAGTTGATGAGCTCCCGGCACATTTTTTTAGTTTTAGACCCCCAAATGCATCTCTCGTGCTTTTGGTCCTGTTGAGTTTCATGCCTCAAAGCCATGCATTAAATTCCATGAGATATCCATCACTTTCTTTGTGTTGATAATGTCTTCTGACTTTGTCATTAGTGAACTTTGTCTTACGCCACAGTTACTAATTAAAATATTAAGACTAGTCCCAGCACTGATCCCTGAGGATCTATGCTAGTAACATTTTCTTCAGTTTGGTACATTTCCTTTTGAAGCAACTCAGTATCATTTGCCCATTAGCAAATTTCTTGCCCTGTTTAGCCCTCTTCTACTGATCCTTGTTTTCTGTAGTTTAAGTGATAAGATCCTGTGCAGCTTCATGTCATGTTCCCTTGCAGTTCCAGATTTTATGGCATATCTCTTCTCCTGAAAAATCAGTAAAGAAAAAAAAAACCAAAACCACCCCAAAACATTTAATCTGACATGATTTTCCTTTAGTGAATTCATGTTCACCGAAATACGCTTGAGTTCTTTACTTTATAATGCTGTATTTTCCAAAATAACTGCGGACATCATTGGTATATGCTTTTAAGTCTTCTTTCTGATAATGTGCTATTAGCTGTGCAATTGAACAAGGCAGTAGCCCTCACAGGGTGATTTCTAGCTACACAAATGTAATTCTTTTCTTAATATGTAAATCAGGATTGACTCAGTAAAAATCCATGAAGTCGCCCTGTTGTAAATTGTATGCAAACAAGAAGAGATTTTTAAATTCAGCATTGCCTTGTTAAGACAAAATTCTAGTTGAGTAATTTAATATTGCAGAATTGCTATAAAATGCAATTATCAGTAATAACACATTGTACTTCTCTAGAGTTCTTCAGACTGGAATACTGGAATTTTTACCAACAAAAATATATTACATTTCATTATACCCAACAGAGTGGGTATTAGCTAGAGATAGTAGAGAATTTTTATGTGAAAACAATTTTATAGGTGTAGAAATATAAAAAATGTTTGCTGGAAGAGTATTCGTATGTTGAGGGTTAAAACTCTTGTCAGAACAAAAGAAGTGAGACTCCTGAATAACAGGTAGATGAGTAATCTATTAATTTGCACTATTGCTCCAAGAGATTTTTATTTATTTATACCACACAGAACAGCTCCAAGAGACCCATGCCACGGGAATACACAAGGTTGTGGATAGTGTGCTTAAAAAAAAACCAAAAGCCTTAGCCATGTTCCTAGCATGAGCGTGCCTGCTGCCTGGGAGGCAGTTGAGCACATGTGAAGTATTAAACATGACTTTGATTTAGCTTTACCTAGCCTGGGTACTGGTAGCGGCATGGTGTCTTAGAGATACTGAAGGAAACCATTTATTCCATGTGCTTTTTATCACGTTGCTTACTGTGTTACTAAGGCAACAGACTTTTTCTGTTTCTTCTGAACTTCAGTTCCTGAACCTTCATTTCATATCTGCATGTTTTGATCTAAAAGCAGTTTGCTGGGAAGCACTGGGGAAGCCAGCTCATCCGTTTACAAATGGATATCTGCTATATATTTCTGAGTGACATGATACCCACAGATTTCTACTAATTTCCTTTTGGATCTGGCTTTTACCCAGTTTTTCCTCTCCAAGCCACTTTCTTTTCTACTGATTTGTATTTCAGTCTTTCCAGTTTCATACGCTTTTCCATGTAGTTGCTTACACTTGAAAGTCTCCTTCCTCATCCCAGTATAGACAGTAAGTTCCTTCATATGACTTCTGAATGTCACTTTTGTTTCAGTCAGTTTACTATTTATGGCATAGCTTCTACTTTCTACGCTCTGTCTTTTCATATTAGGTATATTTGTTTCTGGCTTTGATTAAGCAGATTTATTAAATGGTTTCTTAAGATCCCTTCTGGCTTAATTTTCGGTGTTTTTTTTTTTCTTCCTGCTTGAGCTTTACATTTAGAAATTTTTGTCTGGGATTATATTTTTTGCTTTAATGTTTTATACCGATTGCTATATAAATAGCAATAAAATTGAAATAGGAAGAAGTTTGTACATACAGATGCATACAAATATATGCTTAAAGTTAAATTTCAAGAAAACCCTATTGGGGAAAAAGGACACTTAGGAAAAATTATAGGTCCCATCATGTTATGGTTGTTTTAATAAGAATGAGAAATTATGAAGCTAGATTATTTTCTGTTGGTTCACTTATGAGAAAATGGTACAGAAACAAAAAAGGCATTTCCAGCTCATTCCTTGAAATGAAGGAGGCTACATCAGTGATCTGTTTAACTGACTAGGGTGAACCTCCTCTAGCAGAAGGCCTCTCTGTAGTGCCAAGCTGTCACATTTTAGTAAGACGCAATATTCACTTTCATCTGTTTCTATTACACTTTCCCCTGCTAGAGCTGTGGAAACATAGCTCCATTTAAACAAGATTCAATTCTTTGCCATTAGAATGAATAAAACAAAGGGAAGTAATTTTGAATCCACTAAAATTCTCTGAAACACTTAATAATAGCAGCTTTGCTAATTTTGCAAGAGGAAAAAAGTGGTTTTCAGTGGTAGTTGTCAGCTCTTTCCTACTGAGAACTAGGAACTGCCTTTATCTTCAGTAGAATGTTAACTCAATGCAACTAATCAGGCTATGAATACACCTTTTCTTTCTAAGCATACCAACTCAGCCTTGCTATGGCTCTTCAGATCACTCTCTGAAGCAAGATTTTCATGAAAGGCTTGGGAAGGATTTGCACTTAATCGCTTCTTTTAATTAAAAGCTTCTCCTCCTCCATCAAGTTCTGAGAGGGATCAATAAATCACAGATTTGTGATATTGAAAAAGGAGTCTTTTGCTGTATTTGTTGCATAGCTATCTAATCTTCCTCCAGAATATTACTCAGTGCTTTGGATTAAAGTCTCTGAAATTGGCCACTCTGTTTTTGTTTGGTTCACTGACTGTTTAAATTTTCTTTAGTGTGTGTTGTCCATCTGTAGCATTTTATTCTCCTTTGCTGTGAAGTTCCTCTGACAATAAACGGCCATGTTCTGATTGCATTAACCTGTACACTATTACATGCAGTACTTTTAAAGAAAGACTGTTTTTGTGGGACTGCTTTAGAAGTCTTCCAAGCAGATGTTGGAGGGCACTAAACACAACAGGAGCTGTCATTGTTGCAGATATTTGCTTTTATTTTTTCTTCCTTTTTTCTTTCTCTCTGCACCTGCACCATTTAAAATAACTGAATGCTGGCAGACCCTTGCCCTCACATGCAGAACTGCTGATGGCAGTGAAGCTCTCATCACGTACATGATGGCAGTGCACAGTTGAGACTGCTTCTTCCTTGAAAGAACAACAGCAACAAAAAATGTGAATTAGTTTTGCTTTCCTGATGTAAATCACGAACAGTAGCACTTCCAGGGGAAGTGGGTGCCACCTGTAGAAAGAAACAGCAGCCAAATCAGTCCAAAACAGTCCAAAATAAGAAAAGATACGAAAAGAGTCTCATATGCCAATAGGATGGTAATTGGGCCTATGTTTCAATCTAATATGTATTCAATAATACATAATAATTAATTATACTTGTATATTGCATTATTTTCTAAAGTCTTCTATTTCCTTAAAATGTTTCTGCAGTGGTTAGGGTTAAAAGTTTATGTGACTGGCTTTTGAAGTCAACAGGAAGAATATATGCTAAGTGTAAGAGGCATAGCAATTTAAATCTGAAAGTCAATTGGTTTGAAATAAATATATAAAAAGCTTAAGATGAGTAATTTAATCTTATTTTATGATGAATCAAGAGTATCCACACAGTCACTTCAGCAAAGTAGATGGGAAGTGTGGTGGTTTGTTTTAACTAACGCTATTGAAATCCACTATACCTGGATTTTGTGCCAAAGCCCTCAGATGGCTCTAGCAAAAAATACTTGTATATGTTTGGTCCGAGAACTGTCATAAGAAACTAGGTGTCCCAGGGAAGATAGGAAAAGAAACTGTGAACCGCATCCTACCATAAATTTAAGTTGCTAAGTATTTTCACTGGGAGAAAATGGTTATATTTAAGATCAGAATTCAGCCTGAGTTAAGGGAACACAGCTCCCAGTAACTTCACCTGAAATACTTGCCTGTGTCTTTGGGGCTAAATTTTTTCCCCCAACTGAATAAATAACTTAGAAATTATCTTTTTGCATTTTGAGCAAGTAAAAAGAAAAAATGTCTACATACCAGTATGGATCAGTACTGCTGTGAACAGATGTTACTCAAATGCTACTTGCTCCTGGAAAAGTTGGTTGAAATGTGAGGATGTGGTTAATGAATTGGTGCAAGTGTTTTCAACTCACACATTCCAGTTTTTAAAGACTTAGCAGAATCTAAAATGGGGTTCTTACCTGTTTTTATTTTTTTAGTATCAAAAATTTATTAAGGCAAATTAAAAAATGACTTAAATAGAACAGTAAAGAGAGCAGGAAAAGGAACAATTTACAATTGTTATAGGAATATCTATTTTGAACCTTTGGAATATAGTGTGTTTGAAACTGATTTAAGATTTGCCTACACAGTTAGCTAGAGGAATGTCAAAATGAAATTGAAACTGCAACATAATACATTATTTCAGTTTCATCATAACTACAAGCATAACAGAAATTCCTCTCTTTTTATTTACCATAAGAATTTTATTGCCATGAAAGATCTCTTATAAATCAAAATTATACATATTTTTGTCATCATTAAAAAACATCACAATAAGAAAATTAACGACTTCACAGAACATGTTAAATGAGCTTGCTGTTGATGATGGTTTCGACTCCTGTAGGTGAGGAGTATGTGTAAGTGTAAGGCTTTATATTGGATGAATGTATTTACAATTTAAATAAATTTATTTAATGCAATTTTTTTTAATACCCGACAACTAAACACAGTCCGTTGAAGTCAGTGGAAGGATTACAGCAGACTTTTGTGAATTAGGCATAAAGTTCTTCGAGGTCTCTTTCGAAAGAAGCAAATATGCCCCATTCTTTTCAGCGTAGCTGTGCAGCACATGCACCTGTCCCACTCAGGCTTGGGGAAAGAGGGAGAACTTAAGCCTGCATTTAAAATTAAGCATGTGCCTTAACTGTTGTTCCCCACAAAAACTGCTTTCCCTTTTCAAGGACCTTAAGTCCTTGAAAATACCTTCTGAAGAGGTATTTTATTCTTGTGCCATAGATCTACTGTGGTACATATTAATCATACCATTTTAAAGAGATAACTTCTTTCTAAAAGTGTGTTTCATTTGTATCTTTGTATTAAACTGCAGTTGTGCAACCTTATTCTTTATAAATGTTCTTTATCACAATGACTTTCCTGTTCTTTTTTCCTAAATTTTTCAGTAAAAAAGACTCTTGCTTCATGTTGCATCCACTTATAATACAATTTGCATAATAATTGAAAGTAGGTTGATGACAAAGTGTAAATTGTATTCAGAAAACAAAAAAGTTGACATTTAGTACTATTTTTTCAAGTACAGGGGAAAAAAAATACTTCGAGGTGTAAAATATATTGAATATGAGAAAAAATGCAATTCATTGGAGCTTGCAATGACATGAGTATTCTGTAGTACAAGAATGTGCACTTTTTTCCTCATTAAAAGTATCATATAACTTATTTGTTTTAGAACTTGCATTATGCTGCTAATGCATTTCTTCTATTACAAATGTGTATTATTTTTTATAATATTGCAGGATAGAGGAAGAAAGGAAAATATGTAGAGAACTAACTGTAAGCAAACAAAATTGATGCTTTTTGAAGGATAAAGGAAAGGTGGTGGAGTTAATTGCGTACAGTTCCAAGTAGCTTTAGAACTAGCAGGAGGAAATTAGCTGTTGTGTGAAAACAGCATGAAATGTAATTCAGAGCAGCTGTCTAATTTATCAGCAAGAACAAACTGCTCATGTTCTTAAACTGTACTCAATTACTCTATCCGACCTTCTTTGACTTGTTCAGCCTGGTAGTGTTTGCTTAAAACTAAAACTAAAGAAAGTTTGCCAACCTTTTAAAATAAACTAAAAGAATCCCATGAGTTTCCTTTGCAATATACTTCCATTAACTTTTGAATTTATATAACTCTGTACTCATCGCTTCTTTGGAAGAGTTATATGACATTCTTTACTTAACAGTGCAGAGTCAATAAACTTACATTCTTTTGTGACTGATTTCAAAATATTGCTAAATTGATGGGGTATAACACCAAACTAAGGGATTCTTTGCTATAGGAAATGACTGTGAAACCTTGAGATAAAAAGTACACTTTTCTGGTAGCCCATGGGGATTGCTGTTTTATTCTGTGATTGTAATATTTCCTCATGTACTGACCATGGCTGTGTTCGTACTGTTTTTCAGAAAAATCTTTTAAACTCTATTCCCTCTACATTCTGGTTGGGAATTGAACAAAATATATAAACCAACAACAGAACAGATGTTCAACCAGAATAAACCAGTGTAACAACACCAATTTTTAATCACATACTCCAATTTACACTGTCAGTCTCTTATAAAGCCCCATCAGCTGTTGTTGCAAATGTGAATGTTCTGTTACAGAACAGAAATTACTTTTAACATTTTGAATTTTAATATTACTTCTTTTTTCAGTGTAGATAAGATATTTACATCACAGAACCACAGAAGGGTTGAGGTTGGAAAGGACCACTGGAGGTCAGCTGGTCCAACCCCCCTGCTCAAGCAGGGCCACCTACAGCCAGTGGCCCAGGACTACGATCAGATGGCGTTTGAGTATCTCCAAGGATGGAGACTCCACAACCTCCCTGGGCAACTTGTGCCAGTGGCTCGTCACCCTCCCAGGGAAAAAGAGTTTCCTGATGTTCAGATGGCACCTCCTGTGTTTCAGTTTGTGCCCATTGCCTCTGATCGTGTGAGTAGGCACCAGAAAATTCTGTATATAATTCTGGTGAATACTGTTACTGCAGACAGGGGGAAAAAAAAAAAAGTATTTTTTTTAAGGCTTCCATGCTGTTTAGATGATTTAGCAAACCTTGCTTATTATTCCTCTGATGAGCAGGACAATTGCTTCTGTAGAAAACTTGCGTGTCTTTGGTAATGCTGATCACAGTGCTTTTGGTGCTTTACCTAAAAAAACCCTTTCAGATGATGTAATTTCTGTGACTGAAATGTAAAAATTAGCCTCAGTCCTTTTTATAATTTTCCTGCTTTCAACTTTTTTCCTCTGTAAATTAAAGATCTCTTTTGCAGTAGAGAAAGCAGGTAGCAATTCTGTTGAACCAATGTACTTCAGGTATATTTTTATCTGTATTAGTGATGCAACTTAGACCTCTTCAGAGATACTTTTGGGTCATTTTTAGGGTCTTAGTAAAACTAACTCAGTTCTAAAATTATATATGTATATAGATATGTTCTGTAAAGTAAACAGAAACAGTCTAAGGTTGTATATATATAAAAAAAACATACCTTGGTAATAGTTATAGCCTTAAATCTACAATTAAACCAAATGCTATTGAAGAAAGTGCTAGTCACTAGGGGTTTTGGACAAAGGTATTGTCAAGTGAACTAGAGCTTGGATGGAACATTTATAGGAGCAGTGTAATGTTTCAGGGTTCTGCAAGACGTATTGCAAGGTACTTTTGATTTAGAAACTGTAATGGTACAAAATTAGCATGGTGTATCTGTATAGGTAAGAGTGACTGTGTGACAGGTCTCAAAATACAGCAATGTACAAGTGCTCCTTGAAAGGTCTTGCAGGGTTTTATACTTGGTCATATTTTGTCTGCAGTGGAACAAAGTGCCAAATCATTACTGGGAGTGATTATGCACACAAGGACTGATGGAGCGGGAAATAAGTAAAGAAGAGGAAGAGTATGGTATACAATGGCATCTGGATTTCTGGGTGAACTGCTCATAGACAGGGTTAAGTGACTGAAATTAAACACAATCCAGTGTAAAAGTCAGAAACAAAATGTTTGAGTTCAGAGAAGGAAGACTTTGAAGTGAGAAACAATGGTTCTGAATGAAAGTGAATCTGAATTCACAGCTAGGTGCCATGGCAGAGTGTATTTCTGTGCAAGGGAACTTCATGCTACCTCTGGTTTTGTCTTCCAGTAGAACTTGTATAAATACCATGTCCAGTTCTCGTGTATAGTAATTGAGAAGAGCACTGAGAAATACGGTATGGTATGAGACGTAAGAATCATACTTGTAAAGGAAGACTCAGAGTTGTGTTTGTTTAGCTTTGTAAGAGAAATTTGTAAGACAACTTGACTGCAGGGTATGACAGGAGTTTGCTTATAGAGAGCACTTCAGTCTAACAGACAAAGGTATACCAAGATACAGTGTCTGTGTGAAGGACACTAAGGACACTGTGTGGGTGTTAGAAGGGTTCCTTCCCTCCCAGCTGAAGTCATATTCCATCTTGAAACTTCTAAGTGCCTTCACCTCGCACCAAGCTTGAGTTTCTTGTCAGTGCCTCTGTGACCTTTTCTGACTCAACTCACGTTCCATTGGTTTCCTAAGGACTCACCCACATCACTGAACATTTTTGCATCTGTCTAATCCTTTTTCATGCTTGGAATATCCTTCCTTGCCAAAGCTCCCTCTCTGCCCATTTTTTCCTTTCAAACACAGGTTGTTGCATGGGGACAACGTTATAAATTGTAAAGTAATGTGGAATAAAGCAATGAAATGTCTTCAGGGGAGAACACCATCCATTCTTCTGTGCACTTGAGCTTACTTTAGTCACCCATTTGCTGCTTCTGGTTAATGTTGCACTGAATATTGATTTGTAGCTCACTGTGTATCCCATCGCACTGTTATTTTTTCTGAGGTGCACATTGTGCATAGCTTCTAGCTCAGCCAAAGGTGTTCTTTGTGTACCCTGGTGGAGGTGCCGGGAGGTATCACACAGTCCTGGGGCTTAATGCAGGTGTCCGTATTACGCAAAGATCATCCTTATGTGCTGTCCACATCTATGCATATGGTGTGTAGATGGGCATTTTGAAAGCAGTTCCGTATCTTGGCTGGCCTAGGCTTGCTAAAACTGTTTAGGAATTGTGCTTTATAGGAGAAAAAAAGAAAACAAACACCAAAATCCTAACATCCTACAGTTCCTTAAGACTGCTGTTTGAGATGACAGAGTCGCACAAATGAGCTTGAACAGTTCAGTTCCAAACATGTCTTCCTTACTCATGGTTTGTTGGTTGTTTTGGTTTTTGGTTTTTTCCTTCCAAAACAATAGAGAAAATCTTCCTTGTTTTCAAAGCTTTCCTGGGTCATGTGTTCCAGTGGGGTTATAGGGCATATTTTTGGGGGCATGAAGCATTTATTGTGCCCACTTCTACTTTGGTATAGGGAGAACTTCTGCAAAGTGAGTAATCTGAGGAAGGGGAGCATGATCAGTGGAAAAACAGGAGAAAGCTTTCCCTTGAAAATAAGCAGATGAATCTGCATTTACTCATCAATTAATGACATGAGTTGTACTTTTAAATAAAAACATATGGAAAGTAATTGTAAAAAATTGTTTCCATAATAATTTAGTGATGAGATATGAGCAGTTTAAAGTCAGAAAAGACTTTTTCTTGCAAATCATTCACAGGTGCAGAGTTTGAGACAAATCTTGATTGCGAACATTACTTAACAGTAACAATTGCATCTCATTTTACCACGGATTTTATGTAAGTGAAAATGACTGAGGAAGGTTTCAAGTCATCCTTGAATCTCAAAAGAGCCTGTTGCTGAAGAGAGAGAGAGCTGATGCCAAGTTCCCAAGATCTATAGAAGAGAGATGCTTGAGGACTGTAGGGAATCAGAAGGACCACAGTGGAATGGGAATGGCTAGTAAATTACAGATGACAGAATTGGCTGCCCGGAGTGGTTGTGAGATCAAATTATCTTTGTCATAGTAGTTCTATTTTTAAGATGCGTGTGATGAGGAAGGGTTGTTGGACTCAATCTTTGCCTATAGCAGGTGGTTTATGAGTAAGTCAGGAGTAGGCTGGAAGTAAAAAAAAGTCAGTGTTTTGTTTTGATGAAACAGGCTTGAAAGTCTTCCATTGGTTAGGGATGTAGTACACTAGTGTACAGTATATTTATTGTAGTCAAAAATGAATCAATTTATCACTAGGACTTCAGGTGCCAGTTCAGTAAGTTCAAGATGTGCCTAAATCTGCATGCGTGTGTAGCTGCGTTGACCTATGTTGTGAGAAAAATGTGGTACCTGCTTCAATATCTTTTTAAGTCAGTTTATAATCTGTGGAAAGTGGAAGTGCACCCAGGAATAACAAGATCACAGATGTTTTTCTTTTGAATCTGGTTGTTACCACACAACGGGTTTGAGATTATTTATAGGCTGAGCCTCCCCAGCTGATTTTCTCTTAAAAAGAATTGGGAGCCCTTGTATAAACCTGCTCATCTTTGTGTGTTGGCCATAAACTCTGACAAAGGAGCAGATCAGGCAGATAAGGTGAGTATTGTTTCTTAGCACAGCTTTTTGCAGAGTGACTTTGTGGTCTGTGCCTTTGTCATTGACATGTTACACATTTGAAAAATTTCACATAACTGAAATGGCAAATAATTGGCATGTCTGCATTGAGGGAGGATAGTCATGATCTTTTATACATCTTAAAACAGTAATAAAAACTGCAGTAGTTTATTAAAATATCTGTAAAAGCTTGTTTGTTTTTAGTTAGGACTCTCAGTAGAAAAACAAGTGGCAGGAAAATGTTCTTTTTTGTAAAGATAGATACATGTTGGGTAGGTCTGTCATGCTGATATTACTAAAAAAGTGGTTTATTCTGATAATAAATGGATTTTTGGTTCCATCACAAAGCTTACTATTCCCTTGCTGAGATAAAGCACAAACAAAAGGTTCTGTTTGGAAAAGAAGAATCCAGCCTGAGAATGGTGACCATTGACAGTAGTTATGGATGTAGCTGAGGCATGATGTTTTGGTGCTTTTAGAAACAGTAGGATCAACATGCACTGCTCAAATCATTACTATGTCTTTGTTTCATGTTCTTATAACTTTTCTGTGTGCCTGACCAGCTGCTTGAGAAGTATGACATGAGTTTGTATTGATAGAGTTTCAAGGTTGGACTTTTTTTAATGATCAGGCGATTACTTTTTGTTTCATATCTGTATATGCTGCTAGCATGATTCAAAATATGTGGCAAGTGGCACTTTGTTCCAGTGACTCGATCGGCATTTCTCCTCTCTCCTTTTGGCAATTAGATCTAGTTAGTAATCAGCTCTTTAAATCCAGAGCACTTCTTATCTTCGTGGGCAGTACCATTACAGTGAAGCTCTGATCTTCACTGGAGTCCATAGCTGTTACTTTAAAAACAGTAATAATACAGTATAAATGTGCAAAGAAAGAATAAAAATACGCTATTTATCTTGTTGTCAAAAGGATGTCCTTTCCTATAATTTTAGAATGCTTTTATTTTTGATATCCAAGTACTTTATTGTACAATCACCATTCCAAAATCAAAGAGGGTGACTTGTTAATGATCTCTCTCTCGCTTAAGGGCAAGGGTAACAAGGTCACTGGGGAGAAAAAAATTAGAGCAGAAAGTGTTCCTTGTGTGTATTGTTTTGCTCATTGAAGTCTCTCTCCTTTATAATCTTTATTCTCCATAAATTGTAAATAACATGATTTGACAGAAATATAGATTGCCTTACTACACAGTAATGAATGCTTTAAAAATCATGATCATTTGGGAAACTATGCCAAGAAGCAGAGAATTTTGTCTTCAGTCATCCAAAAACGTGCATTACAGAGCTCATCTTCATCTTTGGCATCTATCAAGCAGCTCGCTGGAAGCAGCAGAGCTAGTAAACAAAGCATGTTGGAGTAAAATGGTCCCCCATGGGGAATAATTTAAAGCCATAGTGAAGTGTTGTTTTTCAAAAGACATCAAATTACATTTCCACTGGAATTTCAGACATATGAAATGCATGTGTGATGGAGAGTTCAGGTTAAAAGAGGCTGCTGCTTCTGCATTCACTGAAAAGCTCAACAACTCAAATTTATCTCAATCTCTCACATTCTGGCTCTGTACAAGCCCACAGTACTTCTACCAATTTGTAAGAACATTATTTAAGGCATGACAAGATCTTTTTTTTTATTTTCTTTTTTATTAGTCCGTTTTATATGTACAAAACCAGAGGCTAATAAGTAGATACTGTTTTATTGTCTCTCCAGCTGGGCTGCTTTTATGTTTTCAAACACATATAGTATGTCCATAATATATTGATAGACAGGATACAAGGACCTCTAACAAAGAAACAGGGAATTGAAACCACAATTTTCTAAGGGTGGTTTTTTTTGTTTTGTTTACTTGACAGCTGTCTCTTTTGTTTCATTGCATAGCTGGAGATTGCATTTAGCCCAGGCAGTGAATCAGGTTACCTGAAATTTTTGTCCAGAACCCTCAGTAAGAATTGCTGCATTCTCTAAACCAAACTCCATGAAGAGTTGCAGGTCTACATGCTTGGAAGATGGTTTAGGAAGAGGATGTGGAGATGGGTCACTGGCCAGATTTTGCACTTCTTCTCTCACACAAAGATACTATTATATTCTCTCTTCTTGACAATTGTTTAGCAAAAGCTAAACTTTGCTATGGTGAGCTGCGATAAACTACTATGAGCTTTGTGCAAGTACAAACAGGTCTTTGTTTAGGGAATTTTGGAAAATAATGTTTAACAAAATGATCTGTAGATTGAACCGTTTTTCAAGATGGAGACCTGCCAAATCCATCACCCTTTTAGCCACAATTCTGAAGTATCATACTGTTAGTAAACTCCTAATTACCAGAATTTCCTGTTAATGTCTCACAGACTTCCAAATAGCAAACTGTACTGCAAATCTCACCTATATGTCTTTTAATGTTGACTTCATATGGATAGTCTGCTTTTATTAAGATAATAATATTACTGAGAGTTAAGTTAGGCTACTAGACTGTAGAGACCCAATTCTTTGCATATGATGTGATATCCATCTTGTGATCTCTACCATCAGGACCCACATGAAGTTACTTTTCACCCCTCCTTTCTTCTGTATGCTAAATTCCTGCCTGCTTCCCCTTCCAATTACAGCCTCCATGTCAGTGCTGTCTTTTCAGAAGCCGAACCTGCTGGTTCGGTGGTAGTTGGGGGCTGATGGGGCAGGGTGAGGTGTTAGGCGCCAGGGGCTCTGCTCTTGGAGGGCTGTACGCAGTGAGATGCTCTGGACAGCAGATGAAGTGAAGCCAGGGGTGGGGAACAGTTAGCTGGGGAAGGGGCAGGGGACACTCCTACGTGCCGTGGGCCTGGAGGATGTACCACGTAATGGGTAGGGCCGGGTGTGAAAGTGAAGACAGTGCCATATGGCATTTGGAAGGAGAGAGGCTGAACACTGCTGAAGCCACAAGAATGCTTCCACCATTTCCATGCGTTAAGCGGAGATGTTGGGGGAGAGGGGCTGTTTTACATCTGTCCTTGTCCATGGTCATCACTGCGCCGCATGGTTGGAGGGACTGGAGAGCAGAATGCATGCCTGGGTGTAATTGTGTAGCAGCTATGTCTGACCTGAAACGTTAGGGATGCTGCTGTGCACTGAGATGCGAAGTTATGTGGCTTGGCTGTTGTTCATTTGGGACTTACAAAAGGTACCTGAAAGCCACGCGCAGCCCTTACTTTATCTCTGCTTGAAATTGTTCCTTGTGTAAAAACAGCCATCTCAGCCAAGTAATCTCAGTGCATATAGTTAATTTAGTGGGGGATTTTTTTGTTCGGTGGGGTTTGTTTTGAAGATGCAGAGCAGTTGAAGTGATACGCTGCCACACTCAAAAATACCCTGACCTACTCATTTGGAAAATCACCACCTTTTATGTTATATTCATTTAGCTTATCAGCCTAATTTACTGTGCAAGTGTTGCAGCAAGCTTGCTGCTTGGTTCACTGGTGACTTTGTAAATGCTCCCTCTTCCAGATAGCTGCCTAGTATCACATTTCCCGTCCCTGTGTGTATCCCTGTGTTTCAGGTGCAACAAAAAAGTGTTAGAGCTTTTGAAAAATATGCTTTAAAGGAGCACTAGCGTGTTAGTGTTTTCCAATTTCTGGAGGTCACACCACATTATAAGCAATTTTTGTGTTGTCACTCAAGAATGTTTGGATAGTTACTCAGTTCAGATCTGCATTATTTTGAAATTCATGGCTTTTAGATTTGAACTGGATATTCAAAAAGCGGAAACACATTTCAGGTTCTTTCATTTGTTTTTATGATGGTAGCATTTGGTGCCAAATGGGGCATTTTAATCACTTTTTTAATGCTGAAATTACGTGATTTTTTTTTTTAGCATTCCACATCAGAGAAGTAAGGTAATTAGAAGAAAAGATTCATTTGTGTGTCTATAGAGGTATACTTAGCAGTCTACTGAATTGTCATTTGAATTTCAAAATGGTTTGAAAAGTACAAAAGGTTTACATTTATTAAAAAAAAAAAAAAGGCCTCAGCAAGAAATTTTTTGCAGGGCAAGCACCATATGTAGTTTTATTGTATTGTATATGGTGGTGATTTTAGCTTTCTAAGGAATACAGAGTAAGAAGTAAACCTGCATCTGCACTCTGCTGTTTTGTTTTTTCATCACTGAAACTTCATTGATTTAAAAACTACAGGTGTGAAACTTTCCTCATTAAATTGCATACTACAGTTGATAGGGCAAATCCATCTAAACCATTATCTTCTCTCTGGAAAATGAAAAAAAAGTCTGAAGTGTTGCTGACCTGTTTTATCTGAGTATCATTGTAGCAAAAAAAGAAATAAGGGAAGGCATGCTCTTAAAATATTTAAGATATAAGAATTTGATGCATCTTTTAAAAAAGTAATATTTAGGGAGACTGAGAAAAAAAGACCTTTGCATTATTTGGTATTAGGTGTTCTTACAAACCCATCAAATGCAGCTATTGAAAGTAACTGTAGTGTGTGAACACTCTTGTTGGTATTGATTATTCCAGTAAGTTCAAAGATAATAAGACTGCATGCTGGATGGAGTTTTGGGATAGGATAAGCTTAAAAGTCAACATACTGGGTGTGAAGGAAAAGCTGGAAGAAGAACTGCAACATAAGAGATGCTTTGCTGAAGCTTTAGCACACTTCATATCTAGAATTTCTTTCACTAACTGTTGTCCTAGTGATCAAAACAGCCTGTTTTTTTACTGTGTGTCAGGAAAAATGGCACGAGGGTGGAGGGAAGTTCCGTTACGCAGACTTTCGCAGTCGGCACATGGGGTGAAATGGTGGCCCTTTAGAAAACCAACACGGAACTCCCGCCTGTGGGTACAGGATCTCTGCAGAGGACTCAAACTTAGCAAGTCAAACTGTGACAAGTCCTGGGACAGGGCTGGGATTGTCCCCGCTAAGTTTAGGTTTGACAGTGAAATATTTGTCTGGTTATGAGGCTGTTTCACCAGTCATGACTGCCAGCTTGTGTATGTCCCAGTGCTTCCCGAGTCTCCACGAGTCATTCTGGTGGTGGCCCAGGCAGCAAAGCCAGTATGGGTGCCAGCGAATGCCACGTGCCAGCTCAGTGCGTGCTTAATTTTGAAGAGTTGCCCCAATTTTTGTAACCCTTATTAATTACTTAATTAGGGCCTCTAAAGATCTGTTTGTGTTTGGCAATTAATTCCTCACTACAGTTAAGAGAGTTTACACGTTTTAATGTTTTTTAAAAGTGTTCTTAAAAGAAAAAGTTAATGGCCCCTCAGTTTAATGTGATTTAAACTGTTTATCATTTTGCTTCTAGGCATACGTGTTTTCTTCCATTAGTACTACTACTGTTTGCCGTAGTCAGACTGGCGTAAGTAGGACCCATTGCATTGCAAGTGGTTCCTTTTGTGCGAAGCATGTCTGTGATTATTAAAGAAAGTTTCTTTTCTTTATTTAAAGGATTTGACTTTTTTATTAGAACTAAAGGCTATTAAGTTTTAAATGCCACTTGTTTTTCATTAAAAAGGCTTTTCTATTTTAAGTCCTTGACTTATTTTTACTGGAAAAGTAATATTCAGCTTTTCTTTTCTTTTTTCTTTTTTTTTTTTTTTAATTTATTGGTGCTTAATCCATCAGCTAAATACAGAGCTGTAATCCCATATGGCAAAATATGCCTTGCTGCATGTGGGTGTGTGCACATGTGTGTACGTGCGTGGACATTTTTATGCTTCTATAATTCTTTATTTTTCTCCTTTGACTTCCTCTGCTTCCTCTAAATTTGTCCTGGTGCAGAAATTATGAACCTTGATTAAAGATTTATTTACATTCACGTGCAGAACTGGAAAATCAACAGAGTCCTGAAAGGACTAGTGTTCATCCTTCTTTTGTTTCATTCTGTCCATAATTAGAGATGCTCTTTGAATGTGCTTTCTAAAATAAAAACTTTTATTTGATATATTTTCCTCAGCTCATCTACATTTAGTCGCAGTGCTACCTCCTATTTCAAAATCAGACAGATGAATGATCTGCTGGAGGCATATGAGCGTTGTAGATGGGATCAAACCTACGATTTATCAGCTGTACCCTTGTTAGGCATTGTCATATTAGTTGATAACGATCTTGGTTGTGGCTTTATGGAGGAAGTGGGAGGTGGCATAAGAAGCCTGAAAGCTGTTAAGCTGAAAGTAACTTGTATTCCCAGTAGATTTGCTGACAGGAAACTTTGTTTTGGTTGTAGTGCAGTTATAGTGGAGCAGAAGCAAAAAGCTCTTAACCACAAAAGTACGCTAAAACAGCAGATTGCAATTTCTGCAACTTCTTCTCTTTTTTGGTGAATTTTTACGCAGAATGCAAGGCTGCCCCGTGACATCCTCCCTAACCTTACAAGTCCTGTGTAGAGGAGATGCTTCCAGGTGAGGGACCTTGTAATGCCCTGGCTGGGGAGGGAAAGGGGCTGTCACTGAGATCTCCTTCTTTAAAGATGCACTTGCCATGGTGTGTTGCAGAACTGATCAAGAGATCTTGATTCTGGTGGTCAAACTAAATGCATTTGGTTGATGCATATGACCCAAGGTTTTTGTTCTTGCCTGTCACCATCATTAACATGCATTCGTGTGTTAAAGTTTGACTAACTGTGGTTGTAGTCAAGGAGTGTTAGAGAGAGAACTGTGTAAAGAAGCAGTGTTGCAACCTCCAAAGACACGGCATAGCAGTTACCACACTGGGCACAAATTAGCATGAATCCATTATGGATTTATGCCTCGACACAAAACTGTCCTGAAATAAACTACAAAAACCAAAGTGGGTTTTTCAGCTGTTGATTTTTTCTGACTAATTTGAACAGGCTTTTCTGCACTTGCGGGAAGTATAAGAGAATGAAAAAATTATTTTGTTATGCAAGTTAAATTATTTAATAGTCCTTTTGACCTTTTGCTTATAAATTACAAAATTTTGCAGGGGTGTCAACCTCTAGCAAAATCTTGAATTATTAGAACTCCACTTTGGCATCTTCTGTTCTTTGTCTGACAGATTGGGCTTGGAAAAGTAGTTTGATTTGTCTATTTCATACTCACACCCTGTATAAAATTTAATAAACTATTATTGAATTAAAAACTTTTAAGATGTTTGGTTTGACAGTTCACTTTTGTTTATGCTTTTCTCCTTTATGTACACAATTGGTTGTCCATACAATTTTTACATGTACAGGCTATTACAGCTGAGAAGAATGTGAGTAAGCAGATTGATTTCAGTGGCAAATACTGCCATTTTTAAAAAAATACCAGTTCTGCAAATACTCAAGGTCTCTGTTTATTTAAAGTTAGAAGTCTGCAAACATGTTTTTGGCTTAATCTCCTAACTGTGGCTGCGTTAGTGTCCTTTCTTGGCCAATTGATATTTGGGGAAAAATAGGAGTAGTTTTGAAGCTGATAAGAGTGAGAGATTCTTTCGATTTTGTAGGCCATCATGGTTTAGGCCTGACCCTGAAAGTAAGCAGCTTTTTGAACAGATAGTAGTTTAAAGGTTGCAACCTTGAAAATCTTTTTTTTCTACATGTTAGCCTTATACGTCTGATTTTTATCATTCCCATAATTCTAAAAAAGAAAAATACTGTACTACTTCCTCATTTTTAGCCTTTAATCCAGTGTGAAATTGGAAATGTTGGTTAAAGTTTAACCTAAGTGACCAAGTGATATTTGAGAATAAAAGATTCTAAAATGGTTGCCGTTAAGATGTACTCCTAATATTTTCCTGAATCCTTGGACTTATCAAACAGAAGTGCTTTCCATGACAAAATTCAAATCCCATAGGTAAGGTTGCTGCCATGTGCAGAAGCTGTTGTCCAGAGGAGGAATTATATAGAGTAAGAAAAACTATATTACAGGAAATTGGAGTGAAAGATTTTTTGTCAACAAAAGAGGAGAAAAAAAGTGTGATGACGGTGATGAAGGAGTTCTCCTGATTGAACGCCAGACTGTCCGCTGCTATTTATCGTATTGTTTCCTTTTTCTTCTGAAAAAGTGCCATTTAATTTCTTTGCATATTTTTGTGTCTGAATACTGTGATGACCTCTCTGTGATGGCCATCTCCCCAGTGGTCCAGAAAAGTGAATTTTAACCGACTAGATCAATGTTAGGCAGAAATTCTTCAGAACTGTGTCATGAGTTTCTGGCCAGGACTCCTACTCCCATGCAGAAGCCCACCAATTTCAGATGGACTGTGTCTGGTTTTGCCCCAGTGGGTTTCAGTGTAGACTGAAGTTTACAGCTTAGCTGGGAAGAAAACCCTGGGGAGATAATTTCAGACTCTTAACTTATTCGCTAGAGAACACTGCTTCTCATACAAATTGCTACAAATCTCTGTACTTAGTGAGGCCAACTGTGAAATGAGAATAATAATGCTTATGCACCTTTGTAAAGTGATTTCAAATCTACAAATGGAAATTTAAGTTCAAAGCATTATTATTGAACACATTTTCCAGATAGGGTAATGAAGAGAGAGGCTTAGCTCCTTTTCTTAGTATCTTTTCCCAAAATGTATTAACTCGCTGGTCAGGGTGTATTTTCTGTGCCTCTCTGAATCTGATAAACAGCTGATAAAAGTCTTTTACAGCTAATGTTTAGTCTGCATAAATTATGCTTTTAGATATTCAGCTATAATTTCCTCTATAAGTTGACCCAAATGTTCCTTAACACATAAAAAAGTGCTCATCAAGATAGAAACCATTTAAGTTTTTAAGGAAACTTTTATTTTAAGGGGGTGGCTGTAGACTACACTATTAGATGATCAGCAGTTCTGTAAACTACTCTGTTAGTCCATGAAGCAGATGAAGAAAGCCAAAGGCTTCCTCATGCAATCATATTACAAAAATCGTTAGATTAAGAAATAGTAATAAATGTGATAGTGTTTTAATCACCCTTCTGTTTTTAAGCCTTTAGGATTTGCATTTTCAAGTGTAGCTTCTTTGCTGTAAAGGCCAGAAAATCTGGCCTTTAAATAAATGAAAGTTAATGTTAAGATTGCATGTGGGAGTTTTTTAACATCAAAAATGACAAAATTCCATTGATTTTAAAATCTGTAAAATACTGTGAGGTTCAAGCCTTTGAAGTGCTGTAAGCAGTTGTCTGTTAAATTTCAGTGTCTTGCTGAAAGTACCAATATGATTCAAGTTGCACTGGGTTATGTGAATTGGTCTCGTGCTCACTCGGACACTGATTTGGCAGAGGTCCTGGTAGAAGAGCTAAGCACTGTTAGAATGGAAGCAAATGTGTAGTTCCCCTGGAATGGGTAAGGTGGCTTTAAGGTTTAAATCTAAGCCTGCACTATGTTGTCATTGTGGTGGATTTTTTGGAGTGGGTCACTGGTGTTTCAGACTGGGTGTGCTGAATGTTCAAGATGTTTTTAAAGGACAGCGGTTAGTCGGTGAGCTCTTGATACTTCTTTCTCAGTATCATTCTGCTTGAAGCTGTGAGGACGGTGGACAGCTGTGCACACTCGAAAGGTAAAGCGACTTTAGAATGGAAATATTAAAAGAAACTGGAGAGAAATGCAGTTCTCTGCAGAGTTTTTGAAGGATCACAAAAAGATATGGTGAATTTGGACGGAATAGCAGTGTAAGCACTAGAATATACATTGAGGTCCACTTTAAATAGTCAAATAAACCAGAAGACATCAGGATGAAATTATTTTATGTCAGTCTTTATATTCACTGGAGGAGAAGCAATAAAGATATTTACAATACAAAGTTGTGTATAAGGAACCTAAATTAGGTCTCAGAAAGAGATACTGCTTATTTAAAAAGAAATGTTCACTAAGGCAGTCATGTTACTTTTCTGCGCATGGATTTATGGTTTTGAAATGGTTATGCCGCATAACTCTTAATTAAGCTTGACAGTTTTAGTATTGAAATTGAAGAAGCTGGTTGCAAAGACAGTCTGCAAACAAGGGCCTCTCTTAATGGTCCCAGAGCTTGTCTTTGTTTACAGGCTTTACTGTATTGTGGAGGAAGGATGAAAGTAACAGTTATCTTTAATTATACATGATCTGCAGCATGTCAAAACAAGGGACTATAAACAAACACAAGTGGCTTATAATAAAAGCAGTTATCATAGACTTTGTGTAGTGACCAAACCTTATTTGTGTGACAGGTATCTTATGGGAACAGATTATCATAATGATTTGGTGGCTCTACTTGTGTAAGTAGTCTGCTTACAGGCATGCTGTGGGGGACCTCCTTTCTTGTGAGCCTGTATGTTTGCTGCATATGGTATCCAGTTCTACCAGACTACAAAGTGATCCCAATAATATTATCAGACCATTTACTTGCAAAGGGCTTTTTCAATCTTCTTTAAAAGTTAGATGAAGGACGAACAGCTCTCACTCCAAAATTTTCAACATCAAGTAATTTTTTATACCTCTGGAAGAAGCATCAATATTCTGGCAGCATTCTACATTTGTTTCTTTATAACCCAGTAGTTTTATTCCAAAACGCAAATGTTGGCCAGTTCCTGATTTTAGTAAGCCCACCAAATAGCTTATCAGAGCTCTTCAGTCCACAGAACCTTGATTTTAGGTCTTATTTTTCTGCCAGATGCAACACAATGACATATTGCAGAATAAAATCTGAAGAGGAACTTCATCCAGGTTACATAAAAATTCCTTACATGGCTGATAATGTAATGCAATTTTCATTACCTTTGGATTTTTTTGGTTTTCTTTTTGTTTATTTTAGCTTGTTTTCTCCAGATGTAGATTTATCTATTTATAAAATGTATAGAAGTAGGTCTTAAAAATGTTTTGTTAAAAAAAGAAGCCAGTAGTGGATGTAAAGTTATAGAATGTCCTAAAACAGGCAGCAGAACTGAGCTGCGTCCATTAGGTAAAAAATTAACTCTAGAAATAATAAAATGAAGCTTATGAAAACAAAAGACATTATTTTAGAAGTGAAATGTTTGTGTAGGTTGTTGGCAAATTACAGTCAATACCCTTTCCTTCCTGCATCTGTTAAAAGGATTCTCATAATAATAGTGGAAGACGTTCTCCTCCTCATCACTCTTTACCAGAACCTCACCCTGGGGGCCTCAACGCCCTCCCACCGCCACCACCACTTACATGGGCTGTTGTTCTGACCACCATGAAAGCCCCTGTTGCCCTTATGAACCTTCTGGATGGCACTCTGGACCTTGCATCAGATCCGCTCCCTTCAAAGTACAGAAGAATCTGCTTTCGGAAAACCGCAAGACTGAAAAAGTGGTATGGGCACGAATGTCCTCTCTGGCATCCAGCCTGAAGAGGCAGGAGGTGTTGCAGAACCTGTTGTCTCAGCATGGATTTTCATCAAAGCACGTGAGGTGAAATCCTGGGAGTCAATGGGAGTTTTCTCATCCATCTCACCCATTATATCTGAGGAGTAAATAATTGATGGTTGCAGAGATCACTTACAATTCACGCAACTCTTAAACTCAGTGAACCTTCTAAATACAAAAAACAACCAACTCCAAAGTCAATGGTAGCCTGGCTGAATGCTATATGCAGTTAAATAAGTGCTTAATTAGTACACAAGAGTTCAGGACAGCAGGAGATACTGTATTTCATTGGGATGGCTGAAGGGAAATACGGAAACAGAAGTTTATAAAGTTGTCCAAACTTTAGCCATCAGAAGCCATCTGTGATTTGTAATGTTTGTTGTAAGATCAGGCCGAGAAGCAGAAAGGAACTTTTGATTTTTAGTATTTGCTCATTTGCTGAGTAGGAGTGTGACCTTCCTTCCACATAATGCCTATTTTCCCATTTCTGAAAACGGGACGTTACTGTCTGCACTCGCAACATTATACTGGACTTTAGCCCTTGGGCTATTCAGCAAATGCACATACGAGTTTTAGCCACCATGTATTCATCTTGAGCATGGTAGTTAGACTATGTATACAGGGCAGAGAGAGAATTTGGTGCATACAAAGAGTACAATCCATCAGAATAAGTGTACTAAGAAGGAATCAGGCTGAGCTTGTCAGTGGGAATACCATGAGCAGCAGGAAGAATGAAGCATGTAAAATCCTGCTCTGTTGGATTTAGACATCTTATGCTGTGCTGTAGAAAAGTATTTCCTCCTTTTGTGACTCCAAGTGCTGAATCTTCTGAAGAGAGTGAGAGAACCTGAAAAATATCCTACAAAACCAGAAGTTACGCCTTTCTCTGAATGCACATCACACGTTAGGAAGGAGGCAATAGGGGATATAATGTTCTTGTAATACCGTGGTGAAGTAATTGGAGGATTTATTCAAGGTGTGAAAGAGTGGTTTGGATAAGTAAACGTTTGAGAACAAACTATCCAGCTCAGTGGACTGCAGAGTTGGACTTCCACATGCTCCTCCTGTTTAACTGTTTTATGAAAATAATTCAATTAATTTATTTAACTTTTGGAGCAGGGAGCGAAGGATCTGCTTCCCCGAGAATAACGTCACGTCTGGGGAGGAGAGCGCTGTCTTGACTGAAGCGGGATTTGGATGTGAATTCCCTCTGGCAGAGAAGGAACCTGAATGTGGGTCATCAGCCTCCTGAGGGAGCGCTCCAACTATTAATCCGTGCTTATAAAAGGTATAGCTCCTTCCCAGTTTTTAAAAAGGAGATGGCTGACACTGAAGCCGGATCTATTAGGTGTGCTCTGAGAACAACTACTTCAAACATGTCCTTCAAATGAGATCAGTAGAGAAATGTCTAGATGGTGGATAGCAGTGGTGTTTTGAGATCAAAGGAGGCATCAGGTTCCGTCAGCCTCTTAAACTTCAGGTGCATCTCAGTGCAGATAGAAATCAGACTTTTATGTGCATAGGAAATGTTAATGCCAATAACTGAAGTGTTGGTGGAGTGCTTGGTGGCAGCAGAGCAGGGGTTTTGAGTGCTGAGCAGTCAGGCACTTACGTGTTCAGGTGGATCTTACTCTTTGGTCAGTACTCTAATATGTAAATCATTAGATATCTATTAAATTTTGTTAATCGTATAGAAAATACCCAAAGATACCTGTTGACCATATAATAGGTGAAATAAGATAGCATTATACTGTTTGCAGAGCTGAATGTTTGCTGAGGGTATTGTGCTTTACACCAATTTGCCCAAAAAGACTTCTGACATCTGCCTTCTCTGCCTTGCGATTCCTTGAAGTCATCTTACTCTTGCAGCGTGCAGATTGAGCTGACGATAACGGCTGAAGTTCTCAAGCCAGCCAGAGAGTTGGGATGCCTAGTTGTATCCCTAGAAATAGAGACATCCCAGATAACAAGTAGTGTTAGCATGGTGTATTCAGACAATGTAATGCTGTGTTTTTAAAATGCAAGGAGGACCTGGCTATTAATGAGCTAGAAAGTGAGCAATTGTCCTGGGTTTTCTTATAAGATCGGAACTTAATTGACTAGTAATAGTAGTTTTGGGGGCACTGAAGAGGTTGGTCAATGTTTCCTAAAGTTTCTCTAAAGTGAAGGTATTTTAATATCTTTTTGAGGAAAAATGGTTAAAACTAGAAGTTAATGTTTTATAGTAAGTTGTGTTTATTTTTCAGCCTGAAGATAAAATGGAAATTTCATGGATTCTTTCCGCATCTGCTTTCATTTTTGCTTTGATGTAGATTTAAGCTCCAATCCTAATGCTCTGTGCCTAGAAATTTTAAACAGGAAAGTCAGATTTACTATAAGACTATCAATGTTTTTATTGCAAGCCTGTATGTCTAATGCTTATCTTTTAAGAGCTTCCAATCGGTATCGAACTTAAAAGGTGTAAAATGGGTACTGTCTCAGAAGATGACTTGCCTGTGAATAACAAAGCAAAGCATTTAGTGTATTTTTTTTTTAGAAGGTAGTTGCAGCGAAATTCATGCACTTTCAAAGTTTATCTGAAATATGAAAGGTTGTGTCAGATTCTGCAACCTTGGGGACTAGCCATTCTGCAGAAAATTGTCCCTCCTCCTGCTATTTTACTCCCTATTCATCTCTTCAGCCTCAGCTGGCTATTTTTTCCATGCTACAGGATGAAATATATCTGACTAATCTCCTAGACCATTACTTGTCCGTGCCTGTATCGAAGTCTCTTTCTTTTTTGGATTGCTGGGCAATTTGAGTCCAACCAGTAGTCTTGAAAACTGGAAGAGTATAACTGATTAGGTGATAACATCTCTGCTAAAAAACCCCTGCTGCTTCCAGCTAATTCTGAACTTTGTTGTGCTCACGTTGAAATGAAAGTCCTGTTTGCACAAAGCGCAGAATGATGCATGGATGGTCCAGCAACATCTCTGGAGGCAAGCAGCAAGGGTATGAGGTAAATCAAGCCAAAGGCCTTGCGGTAGCAAATGGTGCATATGTCCATGTGTCTCTCCAAGAGCCCATTAGGGTTTATGTACCTTGCTACCTCCCTGAAGTGATTGGTTACTCCAATGGGTTTATTTTCAACTGAGAGTTGGCAATGGGGCCCAAGCATTATTTCCATGTATATAATAGTAAGAAGTGCAATTGTTATGATTTATATTTAAATAGACAGTTCTCATGATTCAGTTCAGTCGAATGTTGCCCTGGAGAGTTGAATCCTGCCATGAAGTTTCCTTGTGATGCTGGACAAGTTATCTAAAACTGAATATTCACTACTGGGAACTGTGTCATCTTACTTTGCTTGACCAGACTGAGGTGTTTGACACCTAAAGAGCAGAAGTCTCAAGCACTCAGAAATGCAGCTAGGGACTATAGGAGTTTGTATGAAAAGAAGCGTCCTGTCACATAATGAGATGAAAAACACAGCCCTCACAGTATCCAGAGGAGCACCAGAATTGATTGACAAGTTTTCATTGCAAGGCGTAGCACCCTTCTAGGAGCAGCAGTGGTCAATAATGTAGGTGGATTGCCCCATGTGTATGGCCATGTTTGTGACGTATTGTGAAAAATTAGTTGTTTTGAATTCATCCACATAAATTCTTATAGAGGGCTCTCCAGAGAGTACCATGTTGCAGCTGTTCAATACAACTGTTTGCACAAATCCCCTTTTCTTCCTACTCCTCTTACTGGAATTTGCCTGGAGAATTATGAGCTGTAAAATATTTAAAAATCAATAGAATTTACATGAAAAAATTAACACTAAAATGCGTTGACAGGGATAACACTGCCTTTCCACAAAAAGCAGCTGGGTATGCATATTTGATTTATTAATTCAATAAGTTTGAGAACATGTTTGTAAGGTCTGTGATCCTTTTGCATAATTTGTGCTGGTTTATTATTGGAGTTGTCACTCTTATGATGAAAATTAAATGGCTTGTTTGGAGGCTTGGGATTCAGTGTGGTAAAATGCAGCTACACAATGTTTTATAAGTAGTGGCTATAATTAATACAATAGTCCAAGCTTAACTGTTTCTCTGAATTAAAGCTGACAACTACCTTGTTAGCAAGAGCACAGACATAGGGAGTGGATTTTACTGACTGACTGGAAAGAAGTTTTTCCATTTTCGAAGTAGCAGTTCTGCAGGAGTTGTGAAACTTTTTAAACGTGAAGCATTTACATTTCAGAGTGTTGATTTGGGCTGCATAAGTTTGAAATGATCCTTTTTTAGGTTGCCCAGTATCACAGCAGAGCACTGGGTTTCCCAGTGAAGGGAAGCACTGCTGGGGGAAAATTTAGTTCAAGAAAGAGAACAACAGAATGAGGAGCGTTTTTGTATAAGGTGCACTATTTGTTCAGTACAAAGTGAGGTTTTATTCTGAAAGGTAACCTTAAAAAGTAGTATCTTAGGATTTGATGTTAAGTGCTTTTTCAGGAATTTATAGTGCAGATAAGCTCAAGTTTTGGGTTAACGTTCCCCTCTACAGATACAAGTGTCAGGTTGCCTCTTCAGTATAACTATGTAAAGTTAGAGCCAAATTGTCATGAGTATAAGATTACAAAAATCTGTTGCTCGCTTAAATTAAGCTGATCTTGTGCCATTAGTCCTCTTGGTAAAGGCATTGTTTAAAAAATAAAAAATTGATAAGCTAAAAGCCATGCGACTATTGGTATAGTTATATTAGCATTTTATTTTGGATCAAGAATATGCTTTTGAAGCAAGTCACCTGATCCTGCTTATTTACTGTGCTTTGCTTTACATTGCAGAGTGGTTTTGGAATATGTAAGCTAATTTCCTTCTGGATGAAACTAAAAATGTGCTCCAGGAGTGCACATAATGCTTTCTTACTGCTAATGGGTATTTAGTCTACAGGACCAGACTAGATGTAACCTGAAGTAGCCTCCCCCCTCCCTTCCTTCCCAAAACATGTATAGTGTGAGTATCATACCTTCAGCATCAAGAGTTTTTCTCTATAGACCTGATTTTATTGTGCCATGCTACTTGCTAGGGTAGACATAGATAGTGCTTATAGCCAGTGAGTTGCCAAAGACATTCATTGATAAAACCAGAATCTTGTCTTGTGAGGCAGAAGTTAACTTTCAAGAATAATTGCTACATCAGCAAGTAAATTGCCTGTTAGGAACTGCATCTGCGTGTCAGGTAGGAAACTACAGGTGGTGCTGTTTCAATGTCTAAAAACCAAAAAACAAAGAACCACAATGAAGAAACCCTTTCAGGAAACGGGGGATGCTCCTTAGTCTGTTGGACTCATTCTCCCTCATTTTTGTCTATCAAACATTTACTTCATTTCTGATGGGGAGGCTATTCCAGTTGAGTATGTTTAGGAAGTGGATGGTAACTCTTAAAACAAGCCCTGAATGAAATGGCCCATTTCAATAAGCTGGCAAGTAGTTCTTCCCAGAACATCGGTTTTGGACTTGACACTTGGGGACAGGTGCTTACTTGGCAGAAAATGATGTCGATTTGGTGTTGATCCCCCAAACTCCTTTATTTTAGTTTTAAAATCCCACATTCTTTGCATTTAGGTAACATCTCTGTATGTGTTGAGCATCTATTTGCTTTTTCATAAAGACAAGGTTAAAAAAAAAAGGCAATATATTGCCATTTATTTAGTGGAAACTCTAATTCAGTGTTTTGGATTTTTTTTTTTCAAGTGACAGGTGGAACAAATAGCCCATTAGGACTGCCCTAAAAATGCTGATGAATGTCAAAGAGAAAGCTAATTGTGGTGCTACAACTAATACAGCAAAATGAAAAAAGTTTTATCAAGACACTTTTTGAGTTTGTAGTGAGCAGTTAAAATACTTTTCCTTTCCGTGTATTCCACGCTACAATTATTTTCAGCCATTGGAGGCAGCAAGATACCATTTTAGGGTTCTTTCTCTTTCACTGATGTAAAACCAGAATACTTCAGGTGTAATCAGTGGCATTTTTCTACATGAGCCTTCATTTAAGGAAGAATGTGGGCTACTTTATTAAAGTAGTATTTTTTAAATAGCTATGTTCCTAATTTAAGGAATATCAGTATTAAAACCTTTTTTCCTCAAGTGTTTGTTAAAATTGTCCACTCCAGCTCATTACAATGACTTATTTTTTTTCTTGATGTCATAATTCATACCTTTATAAGCTCACTTGTTAATTATCCTGTGTTAGTGACATCTGCTTCACCAATAGCAGAAGTTCCCATTCCAGCTTTTGACTTAGTAATGCATAGCACTACAGAGGAGCCAAGTTTTTCAATCCACATAGTATATTAAGAAAATTTTTAAAGTAAAACCTATTTTCTGATTTTTTAGATAGATTGTATTTCAATTAAATAGGAGAGTTTAATGTATTAATTAAAAACCAACCAAACAAACAAACACAAAAGCACACCAAAACCAAACCTCAAACCAACAACATAGCAAGTTGCTTCAGTAATTTTTGGGCTTTGGTGATATGTAGCAATAGTCTTACCTATCTTCACTGTAGTTCTGCATGAACATTACTTTATGTTTGCTGGTTTCATGAACTGCTTTCTTTAGGGTTTATTACGATAGGCTCCCACTAAATATAACTTATGTGGAATTCTTAGAATCACAATTTCAATGCTAATTCTTCTGCAGCAGAAGAAATTTCAACTGCCATACAAAGAGCTGCCTCAGCCTGTTGCTCTGCTGTCTTTTATCAGTGTCACTGTTTTGGAATTGTGAAAAAATGCCTTGTCCCTTCCCACATACTCTGACATTTAAGTAGGCAGTGACTGTTCATTTATAAAATGAATCTGTGGGGCAGGAATTTCCTGAATGATGGTATTGGAAACCAAATCACTTTTTTTTTTTTTCCCTTTTTTTATCCTGGAAAGTAGACTGATGTGAGAGCAGCAACATGAACAGGAGGAAATTTTCAGTGGGATCATTCAGAGTTTTTCTCTCTCAAAAGCTCATTGTATATTTGGAGTCCCATCTGTGTGATCAGGAATATGTGTAACCCAAATCTCTGCAGTATCTTTTCAAGGGATCTTGGTTAGTATCTTGGATATCTAGATGTATTTCTACCAGTACAGAAATTTTCTGAAAATTTATAACCATTTTCCAACTTCCAACTTTCTAAATTAAATTAATGAAATACTTTACTAATGGTAAACTCCTTCTGCCCCTGTATTACCTGTCTTTTTCCTCCTTCTTCCTCTGTACTAAACCTGCCTCTTTGTGGAAGGTGCTTGATACAGATAATGGGAAAGGAAAGGCATGGCTCCTCTTCAGGCAAGCAGTAAAACACAAATACCAAACAACAAACCAAAACATGAGTTGCTTAGTGGAAGCCCCTTTCTGTGGTTGAAGCTCTGACTTTGGAGTCATACTTTGTTAGCACCTTGAGGCATGCCAGTATCTTAGCATAGCGTATCCCCCCATTGCGTGCTACCGCTGAGACATCATTTCATAAAGACTGGGACTAGCAGTGATCTTTCCCAAAGGCCCTCTTGTTTGAAGCAATTAAAGCTTTTTTCCTCCTTGGAAAATTCAATAGCCAGGAACCTCACAGTATGGGGAATAACTTCTAGCGATATTATTCGAACACTGAAAGGAAACAAAGAAGGGGCGTACATTATTTTATTGGCTACCAGAGAAAAGGTTGTCTTTAAAAATATATATGCCTTTTGCATATGCTTTGTGACAGACATACAGCCTGAAGACTGGCATGTGACAAGGGGAAATCAATAAAAAATGCATAATGATATTATAAATATTTATAGAACAGGTAGATGAGTATAATATGACAGGGAGAAGCCAAGAAGGCTTTTAGAATAGCAAATGTGTGCTCTAAAATATATTGGAATTCTTTTGAGTGAGTTAAAATGGGGTAAAAAGGCATTGCATAGGCTGTCAGAGATGTTCACAACACTTTTGATTAAAGTCCTTTCTAAGCAACCATGAGAAAAGCTTCGTCGAAGAAGTGCAGCTAAATAAAAGTTGGAAAGCAGAGAAGGGAAGAAGTTTTCAGAAGGGTTGAGGTTATTCACTGATGGTCCCAGTGGGACTTGTAGGGATTATTGGTGGATTTGCAACCTAGGAAAGTAAGGAAATGGTTCTGTGTGTTTCTGGCAGGATTAAAATGATCCAGCTTTATCCAAAGACTAGGAATTTTCAAAGTCCGCTAAAAGATTTTTTTTTAAAAAACTATAATTTTGCATATAACTGGCTGTTGATGTAGTTGTGCACCTGTCAATACATATGTTGTAAGTTATGCCTGTAAGGCTGCAAGGTTTATAAGCAGCAAATAGGAAAACAAGCGGGTAAGACTGGAGATGAGCAAATTTGGTTCCCTAAATGCAAGTAAAAATTTCCTACTGTCATCCTTCCGTCCTCCTGTCCTGTAGAAATTAGGCCTTACTGTATGGCTAATTCCTCTACAAAGAGGACTTACATTGTGGGACTTGGCTCCATTCATTCTCTGTGTTGATGTAAACCTCAAGAATAAGCTGGAGGTTTTGTATGGAGGAATTTATTCTTTTCTGCTTGTGCTGCAGATGGCTGAATTTGCGCAGTCTGAAAAAGCTGCAAGAAAAGTACATAATGAAAGAGAGAAGTATACTAAAAATGGAAGACTATGCAAGAGACCAACTTGTTCTGCCTCTAACAAAAGGCCAACAAAAGCTTCTTCAGTGGAGATACCCATATCTGGGGACAGGTTATTTTTGCTGCTGAATTCTTGCTTACAGAATTCTCTTTCCTGTTAGTCCAAACAGAGCGCAATTTTGTTAATGGTTGGGTCAGGGTGCTAATTATCTTTGTGAAAAGTGGATGGGCAGACAGTCCAGGAGATAGATGCTTCCTAACTTATTAAGGGCTTTTAAAGATAAATGGCCTTGAAGTAGATTTGTTTTCAAATGAATAGCCAGCAGAGTGCTCGGAGCAGTGGCACAGTGAGCTCTCATCAGTTTTTCTGAGAGTGATGGATGTTGCATATTCTGTCCATTGACGTGGTCTTTGCCATCAGAAGTCCCAATTTATTAATAGTTTTTAGGGCAATGGTTGTAAATTATTGCAGCCCAATTTTATTACTGTTTTACATCTACCGAGGACTGAGCCCTTTGTGCAGCTTTATATTGACTCAGAGAGTACCATTAAAATATCAACATTTAGGCTCATTTTGGTAGTATTAATCATAGCATCTTATCATGCATTAATTGCAGTCGTTTGAAATGACTGGAACGTTCATTTTTCTAAAAGCAGGGGAAACAATAATTTCCATTTCTCTGCTTTTTCAACCCATAACTGTGCTTAAAAAAACAAACAAACAAACAAAAAAGCAACCCAAACCACACAAAAACCCCCTCCTAATTGTGTGTGCTGGGGGCATCTACCTCCTTCCTTCTTTGCAACAACTGAACAAGTAAGAGCCAGCAGCTCTTACAGGCCTCACTGGAAGCTCTTGGAAGTGTCACCTCTGAAAATCATCCTCTGAAGTCTCAGTCTCGGTGTGGACACCTACAGCCAGGCCTTGGCTTCAAAAACAGATCTTAATATATAACAAGAGTCCTCCTGATGTGCTAAAAAAAAAGCTAAAATTCTACCATGTTTTCATGTGCTGATACGGCTTAAGGGTTTAAAACAGACACAGAAATGCCTTTTGTGATTTACCAGCAGGTATAGCTTTACAGCACCCGTGTCTATTTGTATTATCGTATCAGTAAAAGAACCTGTGATGTTTGCTGGCTCTCTTCAGTGGAGGGCACCGCTAGATCATCATGTTTAATATAAGGAGTTGGCAGCCTTTCTCACTTAACCATCATTAGATCTGCTGCTGAGGTCCCATTTTGTGAGGCAGCTGGAAATTGGCACTTAGTTTGAATGTATTGTTTTCTACCTTTCTCTTAAAGTTCAAGGACAAGGCAAAACTGTTCAGACCACACAAAGAAAAAGGTTTTTCTCACTTTCCTTTGTTTACTTGGTCCTCTGACCTCTCCATTCTTTTCTAAGTAGATTTCTTCCCTAAGTAAAGTTATTCCCCTGTATATACATGAATTAAATAGAAATGGGGACCATGTCAGCAAAGATGCAAATGGAAGACATGAGGGAAGGTATTTGAAAGCACCACGCAGAAGATAGCTGTGATAAACATGTAGACTTTTTACTGGAATAAAAATTATCTAGGTCTTCAGAAGTTTTACTCTTGATACTTACAAAGGAGGACAATACTGTTATTTCTGCTTTAGGGAACTGAAGCATAGAACGGGTCAGTGGAGAAACCTTAAATCACCCAGAAGACGAGATGCAGAATAATGGTGTCCCAATCTCCTAGCCCTCACTTCATGCTCCTAAGCATACATTTAGTTTGTTATTTTAACAATTGTCCCCTCCCTGCTCCCAGCCCAAGATGTTCCTGCACCTTCAGGACTTTCACCACCTGTATTTTTCCTGGTAATGTCATATGGCTTAAGCCACAGCTTCACCTGTAGCCTTCTGCCTCCTGCTATACTGGATCTACTCAAAAGCCCAAATGATTTTCTAGTGATAAAGGTTTTCTTTTTTCAATTACAGTGTCTTCACATGACCAAGTAATACTTCATTAACCTGATTGCCTAAGGATATCAAGCTCCAGGGCAAACTTGTATTCCTATATGATTGGCAAGATAATTAGGAAGTGAAATAATGCAAATCCCACCACAGGCAACCGTCATAAGATTTGCATATTTACTCTTTGAAACCAAAGTGTGTCATATCATAAGTCCCTTTATTTTAAGGCTTTTATATTTGTAGGTTTATTATTGACCTTCACAGTGGACATATTGCTAGGGCAGGAGGCTTTAGGATCCCAATCAAGTTGGATCAGTTCAGGTTGCTGGTAAATCCACTGAAATTTTTAATCTGCAGTGTCACCTAGATAACACAGGCTAAAGTTCGCTTTTGCTTTTACTGGCTTTGATTTTAAGCTCCCTTGGGCATGGTCTTTCATTCTGTATTTGTAAAGTATCTACCAGAGTGGATCTACCACAATTAGAGCTTCTACATGATACGAAAACATAGGCACAGAAGCCACTCACGGCAGCAAGAGTTCTGCATCCACCAGGAGAGTGGAGTATTGGACCTAGATTAGAGACAGCTTCACATGGAGTCAGCTACAGCCTTCCCTGTTAATAGAGGCCAGGGCAAAGCTCGTATCAGTAAATGCTGCGTCCAGGCGGCAGCAGCAAGCAGGAGGTTAAATGAGAGCTCTGTATAGATGTGGAGTCCTGTTGAGGATGGCCTTCAGTGGGTAAAAGTCACTTATAAATTAAAAGTTTAGCAAAACCTACCAAGTAAAAGGTGTCTAATGAAGTTCTGGCAGCTTCTCTATCTGAAAATGATGAGACCTAAGAAGCAAGGAAATTAGTGGAGTTGCTCTGAGGTGGTTGGACTAAAATTAATATGGCAAAAGCAAAATAAAGAAAGGGGGAAAAAAAAATCAATATTCTTGCTAATAAGAATTAACATTTATCTTACAGGAAACCTGAAGTTTTGCCTTCTGATTCTGAACCAGCCTTTCAACAAAGGTCATTTTCATTGTCTGTGGAGCAAAGGTAATAACAACTTACATACATCTTCATTTGCGTATTTACTTAGCTGCTACCCAGCTAATGTACTTCATGTCTGTTGAATTGCAGTGTGGCAATTTCCTCTTAACTAGAACAACCTTCTGGTGAGGGTGTGAATCGGCAGAATATGTCCCTTGTTGCTGAATGCAGCAAATGAGCTGATTATGCAAATTCTGTATCTCTGCATTTTGCTTACGTTGGTGGGAACTTTATGGACTGATCTGTGTAAGACTGTAGCTTTTCAGAGGCATCTCAGGAATGATCATTGTTTTGCTGACAAAGTGTAGTAGATCAATGGTGCATTTAAGAGTCTGGAAGCAAGCATTCCTTTAAAGGTCATCAGTGAAATGTGTTAATTTTAATCAAAATAAAATGAACCGTGTAGATATTATGTTGTGGAAGCGGTGGGAATTTGCGTGCGTGTCAGAAATATGCAAATCAGATTTCACTACCCCTTTGTTTAATATGCACAGTGCTAATCATCATCTCTAGTATGATAGCTGCAGATTTACTGACATTTTGTGGAGATACGTAAATCTTTACAAGCTTGGAGGTATTAATTCCTCCGGTGCAGAAATGTAGTCCTTCAGAAGCTTTCTGACAAACCACAGGAACTGTCTCTAACTTGTTACCAGGCTGGGAACCTTGCAGGGAGATTCCTCTTAACTGACTGGGGCAGATAGAGCAATTTCATTTCACCATAGGCATAAGGGCTGGCAGGGGGTAGCTGTACGGTCAAAAGGAATTGGAGTAAGGGATGAAGCGGACAGGATGTATTCATAGCACTTAATTCCAGTAAACCTAAACTAGGTGCCTATATAGGCAGAGGAGTGAGAAAAGAAGGGAGAGACTCACACAGGATGATTCAAAGCATCTGAATGAGTACTGTACCCCAAACGGGCTCTCTTTCACTTGCAACATCAGCAAGAAGTGGCAGCAAGAAGTGCTCAGTGGAAGGGCTGTCAAATGCATTTTCTAGATGTGATTCTACATATTTTTTGATCTAAAAAGATACACTGAAAGACATACTCTGTATTAAATAATGAAGGGAAGAAGAGTAAGTATTTTGGTCTTATTTCTTTGTCCCACCTTTCCTGTGTTTTGAGGGTTGAGGTTAAAAAAGATACAGCAAACCAGATGTGCACAGTTACTGAATGGCAGTATTTAGCGTCTTGTAGTACCTTGCATGTGTTGCTTTTATGCTGTGTTCTGTGAATCTGACTTTTTTTGTCTGTCCTTTGGAATTTTAAGTCTTCCTCTTGCAATCAAACCTGTGCAGGGTGACCCGTGGGGCATGGAGCACTTCTTACTGTAACACTAATGGGCCCTTAACTGTAGTGTTTCAGTGAAGGGTTGGGATAAGAAGCTGAATAAAAACGAGTAGACCACAAACTGTCTTGCTTGAGACTACCTCAGTGGGTTCCTGTCCTCTGAGCATAACTGTGTTGAATGTAGTTACTGGTGCTGTGAATAGTTTTTCAGAGTCTGTAAGAGTTAGGAGCGGGAGTCCTATTTAAGCTAATAAGGCTTCTGCCGGTAGGTTACTTCCAGAAATAGGCAGATATTTTCTAAGTAAAATGACAGAGGAAGGTGGTGACATAGTGAACCTGAAATGTTTTTCTTCAAAACATCTCAGCTTCAGTAAACCTCAATGAATCCAGGACAAGGTTTTGGCAACGCCTGACTGACAATTCTAGTGGACAGTAGTAGGTGTCAGCAATCTTGTGCCTCCTGGATCCTGCTTCTGAAGGAGTCTCAGCAGAGAGATTGTTGCAGGACTAGGAGAGCCTGAGGGTTTTGGTATGTGAACTGGAAGAAGTTCTGAAATAATGAAACATCCTTAGAAACAGTGCTTGATGACCAGCTGTATATGCTTGAGATCTCATAAAGGAGTGATGAGAAAGAAACAATGTGGCTATTGATCCACAGAATATTGCCAGCTACAAAAATTGGGGGAAAAAGGGAGAGGAAAATGCAGAGGAAAAAAAAAGAGATAAAATATTGACCGACTTCTCTAAGTTACAGCAATCTTGGGTGTTACACCGAGTACAGAATGCTGAGACTTAAGTGTTATTTTCAAGTAGGTTGTGTCCTATCAAAATAACTTGTTTCATTAGCCCTGTCACCTTAGCATCAAGTAAAAATGAAGGTGTGATGTGATATATCCTAAGTTTAAAAAAAAAAAAAATCACATCGATAAGTGTGGCTATTCTAGGCTAAAATCATCCCAGGTGTAACTCCTCTTGACCTCAAGAAAAAGTGGTTGCAGCTAATTAGCCTTTGTCTTATTACAGACTTGTATGAAATCTATTTTTACTGACATACTTTGAAGAGAACTATTTCAATCTGTACAAGTTTGCATGAACTTCCTTCCCTGTGCTTTGTGAAGGACACTAAAATCTGATTTCTTCACTTCCAGGGGACAGCTTTTACCAGTCTTACCATACAGGCTGGATAAGTGACAATAGTGAGGTAGTATAAGCTAAAAACTACCATGGTTTTAGCCTATTATATTCATTACTGTAGTAAACCAATCTAGAACATGTTCCCTTTGTGTTAGGTACAGTCATGCAGTATTAGTTCTGTCCTAAAGGCGGGAGGGATGAAATGCTGGAGAAGGGATAGTTGCAAAAGCAGGATGAAGAATAATATGGCAGAAAACACTGGTAGTTCACGGAAAGATTTATTGGGTTGGGGATAGCAGGGAGGGGACAAACCAAATGGCAAGAGAAATTGAAGAGAATAGGTCAGTAAAGGGGAATAGGTAAGGGAAAAAGGTCTCACAGTAAGTGAAGCTGATATAAGGGGACTGAATATGGGAAGGCGAGGTGGATGCAGAGGGTTGGGAAAAGACTGTGAGTAAGCACAAGGCTGGGAACATCAGTCAAATCCATCAAAAGAGCTTTGACTGTAGCTGTTAATGCAGCCATTTTTACCAGTGGAAGTTGTATGGCTTCCCTTGCAGTTCTTATCCTAATTGTGGAAAATACGTGGAAGAGACAGGGCCCTGCTTTTCTCAGAGCTGCACGTTTTTGTGTCCGGGAGGTTCCTATAAGGAAGACTGGATCTGGATCCAGTGGGGCCTTACCTTAATAACCCTGTCACATATCCTAAATTCCTGCTTGTATTTCAGCGATGTTTCTAGCTCCTGGTTTGAATCCTGTTTAACAAAAAAATTGGTAGGGAAAAAATCCAGTTTACATTAGTCTCTAGGGCTACTTTGCAAGTGGTTTCAAATGTAAATACATCTTTAACAGAAATGACTGTGAGTTGAAAGTCTGAAGCTGTCTCTACATTAAGTTTGAAAAGTATGGAGGCCCAGGTTTTAGCGGCTGAAAGCAGAAGGGGCTTTCTGGAGAATCAAAGTTCCTGAGAATTTGATTCTGCTCTTTAAAATCTCTTTAATCAGAAATTCAATGACTTATTTATGCCAAGAATTTCAGCAACGTCTAGTGATCGCAAGTGCTTCTGGTTTTTTGATGTCTCCCTAGTGAAAGGGGCAGAATTATTGCAGTGCTAAGAAATCACCTCTATGAAATTGTCTCAAGTTCAGGATCTGAAAATTGTTTATCGTTTCTGAAAACATTGCCCCTACAAGCTATACTACTCAAATGATCCAGAATTTTCTTGGTGTCCTCACTTGATGGTAGCATGCTAAATGGCTGTGCATTGTAGACTAGTTTCCATTCTTAAATGTTGACAATGACAGCTGTAAAGAGCAAGAAGTTATGCTCTGAAAACTAAGATTATTATTTCAAGAATCAGAGTAAAATGGCAACATTCTACAGCAATCTGATGAAGTTCCCATCAGTGCTGTATTTCTGGGAATGGCAGGTTTGTTGTTAAATAGCATCTTCAGATTTGCTTGTGGAGAAAGATATATTACAATAGGTTTTTTCCCTGGGTTCCATTTAACCTCTGGCTCGGTGTTCTTATATCCATGGGTGTACTGATCAATGCAGTTGCAGAATTAAAATATTGGTTAATGCAGTTCTGCTTGGCTGAAGAGGAAGACTATTACACTTGTGCAATTCTTATAATAGTTGTGCTACATTCGCCACTCTGCCTTCCTCAAAAGGATTGTGATCTTTGCCGCAAATGAAGAGTTTCCGTGAAAGCTTTTAATCAAACAGAACATGTTGAACTACTTTAAATATTAGCCATTCATACTACAAAATGTCCTTGGCTGATGTACTAGAATAAACTACCAACATCCTTTTGGAATGGGCTGACTGAAGCCTGACTTGTGGCGTGTGTATTTAATGTTGGACAAGCAGATGGGAAGGAGACATCTATGAGACCAGGCTGCAAAAATGTCTGTCCTTCAGGAGTACTTCGCTAAATAGTCTCTTTCATGGACCATTCTTTTCAGTGAAGGAATTTGGGGTTTAACTATGTCTCCTTATTATGCTGCCCTACCAGCCACTTCTCTATATGCATAGTATATAGGCATTTTATGACACTTTGTAGATCATGAACATGGAGGAACTCCAGAAAGAGGAATGTTGTTCACCCTAGAGATTTCAGCTCTATATTTTTGGGGGGTCTGTGTACTGAAGCATACTTCTACGGCAGCAGTGTAACAACTCAAATCCAAACTGTGTTAGGTTGTCTTCATGTAAACAGTATTTTCTTACACTACATCTGTTGCGATTACTTATCCATAAATTGAGTTTTTTCAAGTTTCCATCTCTATCAATACCCATTTTACAACAATCAAAGTGGCTATTGGATTTTAAATAGTATCTTGAATGTGAGGCAACTTTCCTGTGAAGGTCAGCCTACTGTTCGGTGAAAATGCTGCTAACGAATGGATTGTTAGCACCTGGAAGTGACTGCGAATTGCAAAATATCTCCTTTTCCTGAGTAATCAGGTAAGGAAAAGTGCTAATTTGTATCATGAATTTCAGAGTCATCTGTTTTTGAACACCACATGCTCCCATGTATTTTATGTTCCATATGCTTTTGTCTGCAATATAATTGGTGGTTGATATTTTGAATGTCTTCTGTTGAGGTCCAAGAGCTGTGTATAAAGGTACCTAAAAATATAAATATATATACAAGTGGCAGTGCAAAGCTAAGGTAAATATACTGAGGGGAAGGTTAACAGATTACTTGGAACAGTTTGAATGTCTCAGAGCAGAGAAAAGGATATTGTAGTCTAATAACAGGAGGGAAATAACCTGACTTTCCCTGGTGCCATTTTTAATTCTCCATGATTGATACCTTTTCCTCCATTGTCTTTAGTGGTTGAACTCACCTATGCTTTTGGAATTATTGGTATGTACAGCCATCACTTGCCCTCTTACCTGTCAGCAATGAACTTGCCTTGTTGGCGTATGGTGCGCTTTTTTCTCACCTTTTATTTTCATTTCTAGCTGAACTTACTTGTAATATATCTCAAATTTGTACTAGACCCAGAATTGGCAGCTGGCATAAAACTTGAGTGAATTTAGAGCAGCTACTATTAATAAATAGGAAAATGTTCATAAAAATGGTGATTGGGATGTCGCATGGACTTGTATGCTTTATTGCACTTTCCAGCAGGCATCCAGACTAGCAGTAACTCTTACTGCTGGCCTCAGCTAAACTACTTTGTTCTCCCCTGAGTAATATTAGACTCCTGATAAGTCAACAATGAAGTTCATTTTTCCACATTTGAATCAAACCAGGAATATAATTTCTAGTTTGTATTTAGTAACTTAAATTTGCTGTTCTGTGCCACTCAATTTAGATTTAAACAACATTTTCTTATGGTGGTGTGCCTGTTGTTGGACTGCATGCAGTGAGTTAATGTCCTTCAACTACAGGAGTCTGAGAGAAGTTATTTCAAGTGTTCTTGGGGATAGGGAATCTACGATATACTTTAGGAACAAGAATATCTGGCCCTGATTAGGGCTGGCCAGCCCATGCTTTAAGCTTGGAAACGAAGTAGTATCTAGATCTTAGGACATGCAGTAGTTTGCACTAGGAGGGATTTTGGGAAGAGAGTTTTTCTCAACCAATCTTTTCCCATGACTCAGTGTATAAACTTGACCTCTACCAGATTTTTAGTGGTGAACTGGAGGTTTAAATTTCTCTTCATAAAACCAAGCTTAGAACTCCAGAGATATGGTAAAATTCTCTCTTTTGTGACATGTATATTGTTAGTGCCTTTCTGGTTCAGAATCAGGGCTTGAGAGGTAGCTTAGGTGTGTGGACATTTTGAAAAGTAGGTCTCATTGATTTCTGTGAATTTTTAGATAGTTATTGGCAAACTGTAGATGAAGGTCCATCCAGGGGGGTTGCCCAGGGCGAGTCAGTCAGC